>NC_090984.1:440000-512500 GCF_041146395.1 Eulemur rufifrons | reverse complement strand
AAGTAAGGGTTACTGTCAGTGTTAGGGTTGTAGGTAGGGTTACGGTTAGGGTTAGCGGTTTAGAATTAGGGTTAGGGATTAGGTGTCACAGTGATGACTAAGAGATAGGGTTAGAATTATGGGATAGGGGTTGTTCTCAGGAAATGGGTTATGCATTAACGTTAGGATAAGAGGTTAAAGTTAGGCGCACGGTGAGGTTTACGTGTTAAGGGGAGAAATAGGAAGAGGGTTGGGTGTTATGTTCAGGGTTAGGGTTATCTGTTAAAGGTATTGTTTATGCTTAGTGCACGGGCCCTGTCTGCATTAGGCGGGCGGGGGGAGTTTAGGGGGCTGGGATTGTACCCGGGAACCCACTCTATCATACTCTGGGTATGGGCCCGTGGGTTTCTTGCAGGACACAGTGGTAGAGCCTCCTTTCACACATGGCATGGGAGGATTGCAGGCTTTCTAAACTCTAAGAAAGCAAGAAGTCTGAGAATTAGATTTAGGGTTAGGATTCTGGTTAGGGTGAAGGATGAAGTTTAGTGTTAGGGTGAGGGCTTAGGGTTAGGGATTAGGGTTAGGGTTAAAGGTTACTCTTAGGTTTAACGGTTACACTTTGGTTTCGGGTTGAGGTTTACTGTTAGGGTTAAGATGAGGGGTTAGGCTTTGGTACAGGGTTAGGGTTAAGTGTTAGGTTTAGGGTTGAAGCTAAGGATTAGGGTTAGGATTAAAGGTTACCATGAGAGTTAACGCTTAGGTTTAAGGTTAAGAGTTAGGGTTTAGGGTTAGGTTTAGGGTTAGGGTTAGTTTTAGGTTTAGAGTTATGTGCTATGCTTTGTGTTAGAGGTTAGGGTTAGGTTTACTGGTCACGGTTAGGGTTACGTTTAGGGGTTAGCATTAGGGTTAGCGTTAGGGTTAAGGGATAGGATTGGGGTTAAGTGTTGGACTTAGGGTTAGGGTTTAGTGATAGGGTTAGCATTAAGGATTAGCGTTAGGGTCAGGGTTAAATGCTTGGGTGCAGGTAATGGTTAGGGTCAGGGTTAAGGTTCACGGATAGGGTTAGTGTTAAGGGTTACGGGTAGGTTTAGGGTTCAGGGTTAGTGTTAGCATTAGGGCTTAAGGTTAGGATTAGGCGGTAGGTTAGATTTAGGGTTAGAGCTAGGCGTTAGGGTAAGGGCTAGCGTTAGGGTTAAGAGATAGGGTTAGGTTTAATGCTTAGGATTAGGGTTAGGGTTTGGGGTTAAAGTAAGTGTTAGGGGTTAGGTTTAAGGATCCAAGGTTAGGGTTATTTTGAGCTGTAGTGTTAGGGTTAGGGATAAGGGATCCCATTAGCATTAAGGGTCTTCCTTACTGTAGGGTTAAGGGTTAGGCTTAGAGTTAAAGGTAAAGGTTAGGGTCAGTGTTAATATTTAGGGTGAGGGTTAAGGGTTAGGGTAAAGGTTAAGCATTAGGGTTAGGGATTAGTGATTAGGGTTTTTGGTTAGTGTTTGGGATAGCGGTTAGGAGTTAGTGTTTTATGAAGGGGTATGGTTAGAATTAGGATTGGGGTTAGAGTTAGGGTGAGGTATAGGGGTTAGGTTTAGGGGTTAGTTTTAGGGTAAAAGGATAGGATTAGGGTTACGGGTTGGGCTTAGGTTTAGGGTTAAAGTTTACTGCTAGGGTTAGGGATAGGGCTCAGGGTTAGCTTTAGGGGTTCTGGTTAGGGTTAGGTGTTAGGTTAGTGTCAGGGTTAGGTCCAGTCGTGAGGGTAAGGTTTAGGGTTAGCTTTAAGAGCTAGGGTTAGGTTTAATGGTTAGGATTAGGATTAGGGTTAAGGGTTAGCGTAAGGCTTAGGGGTTAGGGTGAAGGGTTAGGGTCAAGGGTTAGGGTTTTTGTTAGGCATAGCGTTGGGGTTAGAAGTAAGGGTTACTGTCAGTGTTAGGGTTGTAGGTAGGGTTACGGTTAGGGTTAGCGGTTTAGAATTAGGGTTAGGGATTAGGTGTCACAGTGATGACTAGGAGATAGGGTTAGAATTATGGGATAGGGGTTGTTCTCAGGAAATGGGTTATGCATTAACGTTAGGGTAAGAGGTTAAAGTTAGGCGCACGGTGAGGTTTACGTGTTAAGGGGAGAAATAGGAACAGGGATGGGTGTTATGTTCAGGGTTAGGGTTATCTGTTAAAGTATTGTTTATGCTTAGCGCACGGGCCCTGTCTGCATTAGGCGGGCGGGGGGAGTTTAGGGGGCTGGGATTGTACCCGGGAACCCACTCTATCATACTCTGGGTATGGGCCCGTGGGTTTCATGGAGGACACAGTGGTAGAGCCTCCTTTCACGCATGGCATGGGAGGATTGCAGGCTTTCTAAACTCTAAGAAAGCAAGAAATCTGAGCATGAGATTTAGGGTTAGGATTATGGTTAGGGTGAAGGATGAAGTTTAGTGTTAGGTTGAGGGCTTAGGGTTAGGGATTAGGGTTAGGGTTAAAGGTTACTCTTAGGTTTAATGGTTACACTTTGGTTTGCGGTTGAGGTTTACGGTTAGGGTTAAGATGAGGGGTTAGGGTTAGGTTCAGCGTTAGGGTTAAGTGTTAGGTTTAGGGTTGAAGATTAGGATTAGGGTTAGGATTAAAGGTTAGCGTGAGAGTTAACGCTTAGGGTTAAGGTTAAGAGTTAGGGTTTAGTGTTAGGGTTAGGGTTAGGGTTAGTTTTAGGGTTAGAGTTATGTGCTATGGTTTGTGTTAGAGGTTAGGGTTAGGTTTACTGGTGACGGTTAGGGTTACGTTTAGGGGTTAGCATTAGGGTTAGCGTTAGGGTTAAGGGATAGGATTGGGGTTAAGTGTTGGACTTAGGGTTAGGGTTTAGTGATAGGGTTAGCATTAAGGATTAGGGTTAGGGTCAGGGTTAAATGCTTGGGTGCAGGTAATGGTTAGGGTCAGGGTTAAGGTTCACGGATAGGGTTAGTGTTAAGGGTTACGGGTAGGTTTAGGGTTCAGGGTTAGTGTTAGCATTAGGGCTTAAGGTTAGGATTAGGCGGTAGGTTAGATTTAGGGTTAGAGCTAGGCGTTAGGGTAAGGGCTAGCGTTAGGGTTAAGAGATAGGGTTAGGTTTAATGCTTAGGATTAGGGTTAGGGTTTGGGGTTAAAGTAAGTGTTAGGGGTTAGGTTTAAGGATCCAAGGTTAGGGTTATTTTGAGCTGTAGTGTTAGGGTTAGGGATAAGGGATCCCATTAGCATTAAGTGTCTTCCTTACTGTAGGGTTAAGGGTTAGGCTTAGTGTTAAAGGTTAAGGTTAGGGTCAGTGTTAATATTTAGGGTGAGGGTTAATGGTTAGGGTAAAGGTTAAGCATTAGGGTTAGGGATTAGTGATTAGGGTTTTTGGTTAGTGTTTGGGTTAGCGGTTAGGAGTTAGTGTTTTATGAAGGGGTATGGTTAGAATTAGGATTGGGTTTAGAGTTAGGGTAAGGTATAGGGGTTAGGTTTAGGGGTTAGTTTTAGGGTAAAAGGATAGGATTAGGGTTACGGGTTGGGCTTAGGTTTAGGGTTAAAGTTTACTGCTAGGGTTAGGGATAGGGCTCAGGGTTAGCTTTAGGGGTTCTGGTTAGGGTTAGGTGTTAGGTTAGTGTCAGGGTTAGGTCCAGTCGTGAGGGTAAGGTTTAGGGTTAGCTTTAAGAGCTAGCGTTAGGTTTAATGGTTAGGATTAGGATTAGGTTTAAGGGTTAGGGTAAGGCTTAGGGGTTAGGGTGAAGGGTTAGGGTCAAGGGTTAGGGTTTTTGTTAGGCATAGCGTTGGGGTTAGAAGTAAGGGTTACTGTCAGTGTTAGGGTTGTAGGTAGGGTTACGGTTAGGGTTAGCGGTTTAGAATTAGGGTTAGGGATTAGGTGTCACAGTGATGACTAGGAGATAGGGTTAGAATTATGGGATAGGGGTTGTTCTCAGGAAATAGGTTATGCATTAAGGTTAGGGTAAGAGGTTAAAGTTAGGCGCAGGGTGAGGTTTACGTGTTAAGGGGAGAAATAGGAACAGGGATGGGTGTTATGTTCAGGGTTAGGGTTATCTGTTAAAGGTATTGTTTATGCTTAGCGCACGGTCCCTGTCTGCATTAGGCGGGTGGGGGGATTTTAGTGGGCTGGGATTGTACCCAGGAACCCACTCTATCAAACTCTGGGTATGGGCCCGTGGGTTTCATGCAGGACACAGTGGTAGAGCCTCCTTTCACGCATGGCATGGGAGGATTGCAGGCTCTCTAAACTCTAAGAAAGCAAGAAGTCTGAGAATTAGATTTAGGATTAGGATTATGGTTAGGGTGAAGGATGAAGTTTAGTGTTAGGGTGAGGGCTTAGGGTTAGGGATTAGGGTTAGGGTTAAAGGTTACTCTTAGGTTTAACGGTTACACTTTGGTTTCGGGTTGAGGTTTACGGTTAGGGTTAAGATGAGGGGTTAGGGTTTGGTACAGGGTTAGGGTTAAGTGTTAGGTTTAGGGTTGAAGATTAGGATTAGGGTTAGGATTAAAGGTTAGCGTGAGAGTTAACGCTTAGGGTTAAGGTTAAGAGTTAGGGTTTAGGGTTAGTGTTAGGGTTAGTTTTAGGGTTAGAGTTATGTGCTATGGTTTGTGTTAGAGGTTAGGGTTAGGTTTACTGGTCACGGTTAGGGTTACGTTTAGGGGTTAGCATTAGGGTTAGGGTTAGGGTTAAGGGATAGGTTTAGGGTTAAGTGTTGGGCTTAGGGTTAGGGTTCAGTGTTAGGGTTATCTTTAAGAATTAGGGGTAGGGTCAGGGTTAAATACTTGGGTGCGTGTAATGGTTAGGGTCAGGGTTAAGGTTCACGGATAGGGTTAGTGTTAAGGGTTACGGGTAGGTTTAGGGTTCAGGGTTAGTGTTAGCATTAGGGCTTAAGGTTAGGATTAGGCGGTAGGTTAGATTTAGGGTTAGAGCTAGGCGTTAGGGTAAGGGCTAGCGTTAGGGTTAAGAGATAGGGTTAGGTTTAATGCTTAGGATTAGGGTTAGGGTTTGGGGTTAAAGTAAGTGTTAGGAGTTAGGTTTAAGGATCCAAGGTTAGGGTTATTTTTAGCTGTCGTGTTAGGGTTAGGGATAAGGGATCCCATTAGCATTAAGGGTCTTCCTTACTGTAGGCTTAAGGGTTAGGCTTAGAGTTAAAGGTTAAGGTTAGGGTCAGTGTTAAGATTTAGGGTGAGGGTTAACGGTTAGGGTAAAGGATAAGCGTTAGGGTTAGGGATTAGTGATTAGGGTTTTTGGTTAGTGTTAGGGTTAGCGGTTAGGAGTTAGTGTTTTATGAAGGGGTATGGTTAGAATTAGGATTGGGGTTAGAGTTAGGGTGATGTATAGGGGTTAGGTTTAGGGGTTAGTTTTAGGGTAAAAGGATAGGATTAGGGTTACGGGTTGGGCTTAGGTTTGGGGTTAAAGTTTACTGCTGGCGTTAGGGATAGGGTTCAGGGTTAACTTTAGGGGTTCTCGTTAGGGTTAAACGCTGAACACCTGCAAATAATTTTCAACGTAGTGGTTAATTGAAAAGCTCTGCGGCATACTTCTTGGAACAAGCCAGTTACCTGTTCCCACGCAAAGAGGAGTATATAGAACAATGGTGGATTTCCAGCTGATGAAGTAAAGGATTATTAAAGGAACGGGATGACCATGGGGATCATCGTCAATTCTCTGAAACACAATCCGCCTTTTTCACCTGCCAAACACATGCCCACTTCTCCTCTCTGGGGATAATAAAAACTAACCAGCGAACTGACAGAGGGCCTGACCCCTCCATCCACATCGACCACACACAAAAAAAAACCGTACCCTCCAGCTACTAATTATAATGCTAACTTGCAAAATTTCGCTGCATTTTAAAACAATGGAAAAATGGTGGTGGGATGATACTTAGAAGAATGGCTTCTTGTCTGTCTCCACCAACAAAAATAGGCAACACCAAGTCAGCTACTCCTCACCATAGTTATGTCCGTCGCAGCCTTCTTGGGTTTCAGGAGGGACATACAAACGTTTGCAAAATTATGGTGAAACGCTGAAAACCTGCAAATAATTTTCAACGTACTGGCTAATTTGAAAACTCTCCAGCATACTTCTTGGAACAAGCCAGGTACCTGTGCTCACGCATAGAGGAGTATATAAAAACATGGTGGAATTCCAGCTGATGAAGCAAAGGATTCTTAAAGGAATAAGATGACCATGCGGATCCTGCTTAATTCTCTGAAACAGAATGCGCACTTTTCACCTGCCAAACACATGCCCACTTCTCCTCTCTGGGAATAATAAAAACAAACCAGTGAATTGACAGATGGCCTGACCAACCCATCCACACTGATCCCACAAAAAAAAAAAAAGTACCCTCCAGCTACTAATTATAATGATAACTTTCAAAATTTCCCTTGATTTTTAAACAATGGAAAAATGATGGTGGGATGATACTTAGAAGAATGGCTTCCAGTCAGTCTCCACTAACAAAAATAGGCAACACCAAGTCCGCTACTCCTCAGCATACTTATGTCCGTGGCAGCCATATTGGGTTTCAGGTGACACATACAAACGTTATAAGAATTATGGTGAAACGCTGAAAACCTGCAAATAATTTTCAACGTACTGCTTAATTGAAAAGCTCTGCGGCATACTTCTTGGAACAAGCCAGTTACCTGTGCCCACACATAGAGGAGTATATAGAACCATGGTGGATTCCCAGCTGATGAAGCAAAAGTTTCCTAAAGGAACGGGATGAGCATGCGGATCCTGTTTCATTCTCTGAAACTGAATCCGAACTTTTCACCTGCCAAACACATGTCCACTTCTCCTCTCTGGGGATAATAAAAACTAACCAGCGAACTGACAGAGGGCCTGACCTCCCCCATCCACATCGACCACACACACAAAAAAACCGTACCCTCCAGCTACTAATTATAATGCTAACTTGCAAAATTTCCCTGCCTTTTAAAACAATGGAAAAATGGTGGTGGGATGATACTTAGAAGAATGGCTTCTTGTCTGTCTCCACTAACAAAAATAGGCAACACCAAGTCAGCTACTCCTCAGCATAGTTATGTCCGTCGTAGCCTTCTTGGGTTTCAGGAGGCACATACAAACGTTATCAAAATTATGGTGAAACGCTGAAAACCTGCAAATAATTTTCAACGTACTGGTTAATTTGAAAACTCTCCAGCATACTTCTTGGAACAAGCCAGGTACCTGTGCCCACGCAAAGTGGAGTATATAGAACCATGTTGGATTTCCAGCTGATGAAGTAAAGGATTATTAAAGAGACGGGATGATCATGAGGATCATCGTTAATTCTCTGAAACAGAATCCGCCCTTTTCACCTGCCAAACACATGCCCACTTCTCCTCTCTGGGGATAATAAAAACTAACCAGCGAACTGACAGAGGGCCTGACCCCCCCATCCACATCGACCACACACAGAAAAAGAAACCGTACCCTCCAGATACTAATTATAATGCTAACTTGCAAAATTTCCCTGCATTTTAAAACAATGGAAAAATGGTGGTGGGATGATACTTAGAAGAGTGGCTTCTTGTCTGTCTCCACTAAGAAAAATAGGCAACACCAAGTCAGCTACTCCTCAGCATAGTTATGTCCGTCGCAGCCTTCTTGGGTTTCAGGAGGCACAAACAAACGTTATCACAATTATGGTGAAACGCTGAACACCTGCAAATAATTTTTAACGTAGTGGTTAATTGAAACGCTCTGCGGCATACTTCTTGGAACAAGCCAGTTACCTGTTCCCACGCAAAGAGGAGTATATAGAACCATGGTGGATTTCGAGCTGATGAAGTAAAGGATTATTAAAGGAACGGGATGACCATGGGTTTCATCGTTAATTCTCTGAAACAGAATCTGCCCTTTTCACCTGCCAAACACATGCCCACTTCTCCTCTCAGGGGATAATAAAAACTAACCAGCGAACTGACAGAGGGCCTGACCCCCCCACCCACATCGACCACACACAAAAAAAAAAAACCGTACCCTCCAGCTACTAATTATAATGCTACCTTGCAAAATTTCCCTGCCTTTTAAAACAATGGAAAAATGGTGGTGGGATGATACTTAGAAGAATGGCTTCTTGTCTGTCTCCACTGAGAAAAATAGGCAACACCAAGTCAGCTACTCCTCAGCATAGTTATGTCCGTCGCAGCGTTCTTGGGTTTCAGGAGGCACAAACAAAGGTTCTCACAATTATGGTGAAACGCTGAACACCTGCAAATAATTTTCAACGTAGTGGTTAATTGAAAAGCTCTGCGGCATACTTCTTGGAACAAGCCACTTACCTGTTCCTAAGCAAAGAGGAGTATATAGAACCATGGTGGATTTCCAGCTGATGAAGTAAAGGATTATTAAAGGAACGGGATGACCATGGGGATCATCGTTAATTCTCTGAAACAGAATCCGCCTTTTTCACCTGCCAAACACATGCCCACTTCACCTCTCTGGGGATAATAAAAACTAACCAGCGAACTGACAGAGGGCCTGACCCCCCCATCCACATCGACCACACACACACAAAAAAAAACCGTACCCTCCAGCTACTAATTATAATGCTAACTTGCAAAATTTCCCTGCATTTTAAAACAATGGAAAAATGGTGGTGGGATGATACTTAGAAGAATGGCTTCTTGCCAGTCTCCACTAACAAAAATAGGCAACACCAAGTCAGCTACTCCTCAGCATAGTTATGTCCGTCGCCGCCTTCTTGGGTTTCAGGAGGCACAAACAAACGTTATCACAATTATGGTGAAACGCTGAACACCTCCAAATAATTTTGAACGTAGTGGTTAATTGAAAAGCTCAGCGGCATACTTCTTGGAACAAGCCAGGTACCTGTGCCCATGCATAGAGGAGTATATAGAAACATGGTGGAATCCCAGCTGATGAAGCAAAGGATTCTTAAAGGAATGAGATGACCATGCGGATCCTTTTTAATTCTCTGAAACAGAATCCGCACTTTTCACCTGCCAAACACATGCCCACTTCTCCTCTCTGGGGATAATAAAAACAAACCAGTGAATTGACAGATGGCCTGACCAACCCATCCACACTGACCCCACAAAAAAAAAAAAGTACCCTCCAGCTACTAATTATAATGATAACTTGCAAAATTTCCCTGCATTTTTAAACAATAGAAAAATGATGGTGGGATGATACTTAGAAGAATGGCTTCCAGTCAGTCTCCACTAACAAAAATAGGCAACACGAAGTCAGCTACGCTTCAGCATACTTATGTCCGTGGCAGCCATATTGGGTTCCAGGAGACACATACAATCGTTATAAGAATTATGGTGAAACGCTGAAAACCTACAAATAATTTTCAACGTACTGCTTAATTGAAAAGCTCTGCGGCTTACTTCTTGGAACAAGCCAGTTACCTGTGCCCACACATAGAGGAGTATATAGAAACATGGTGGATTCCCAGCTGATGAAGCAAAAGTTTCCTAAAGGAACGGGATGAGCATGCGGATCCTGTTTCATTCTCTGAAACAGAATCCGAACTTTTCACCTGCAAAACACATGCCACTTCTCCTCTCTGGGTATAATAAAAACTAACCAGCGAACTGACAGAGGGCCTGACCCCCCCATCCACATCGACCACAACAAAAGAAAAACCGTTCCCTCCAGCTACTAATTATAATGCTAACTTGCAAAATTTCCCTGCGTTTTAAAACAATGGAAAAATGGTGGTGGGATGATACTTAGAAGGATGGCTTCTTGTCTGTCTCCACTAACAAAAATAGGCAACACCAAGTCAGCTACTCCTCAGCATAGTTATGTCCGTCGCAGCCTTCTTGGGTTTCAGGAGGCACAAACAAACGTTATCACAATTATGGTGAAACGCTGAACACCTGCAAATAATTTTCAACGTAGTGGTTAATTGAAAAGCTCTGCGGCATACTTCTTGGAACAAGCCACTTACCTGTTCCTACGCAAAGAGGAGTATATAGAACCAAGGTGGATTTCCAGCTGATGAAGTAAAGGATTATTAAAGGAACGGGATGACCATGGGGATCATCGTTAATTCTCTGAAACAGAATCCGCCTTTTTCACCTGCCAAACACATGCCCACTTCACCTCTCTGGGGATAATAAAAACTAACCAGCGAACTGACAGAGGGCCTGACCCCCCCATGCACATCGACCACACAAACAAAAAAAAAACAACCGTACCCTCCAGCTACTAATTATAATGCTAACTTGCAAAATTTCCCTGTATTTTAAAACAATGGAAAAATGGTGGTGGGATGATACTTAGAAGAATGGCTTCTTGCCAGTCTCCACTAACAAAAATAGGCAACACCAAGTCAGCTACTCCTCAGCATAGTTATGTCCGTCGCCACCTTCTTGGGTTTCAGGAGGCACAAACAAACGTTATCACAATTATGGTGAAACGCTGAACACCTGCAAATAATTTTCAACGTAGTGGTTAATTGAAAAGCTCAGCGGCATACTTCTTGGAACAAGCCAGGTACCTGTGCCCATGCATAGAGGAGTATATAGAAACATGGTGGAATCCCAGATGATGAAGCAAAGGATTCTTAAAGGAATGAGATGACCATGCGGATCCTGTTTAATTCTCTGAAACAGAATCCGCACTTTTCACCTGCCAAACACATGCCCACTTCTCCTCTCTGGGGATAATAAAAACAAACCCGTGAATTGACAGATGGCCTGACCAACCCATCCACACTGACCCCACAAAAAAAAAAAAGTACCCTCCAGCTACTAATTATAATGATAACTTGAAAAATTTCCCTGCATTTTTAAACAATAGAAAAATGATGGTGGGATGATACTTAGAAGAATGGCTTCCAGTCAGTCTCCACTAACAAAAATAGGCAACACGAAGTCAGCTACGCCTCAGCATACTTATGTCCGTGGCAGCCATATTGGGTTCCAGGAGACACATACAATCGTTATAAGAATTATGGTGAAACGCTGAAAATCTGCAAATAATTTTCAACGTACTGCTTAATTGAAAAGCTCTGCGGCATACTTCTTGGAACAAGCCAGTTACCTGTGCCCTCACATAGAGGAGTATATAGAACCATGGTGGATCCCAGCTGATGAAGCAAAAGTTTCCTAAAGGAACGGGATGAGCATGCGGATCCTGTTTCATTCTCTGAAACAGAATCCGAACTTTTCACCTGCCAAACACATGCCACTTCTCCTCTCTGGGTATAATAAAAACTAACCAGCGAACTGACAGAGGGCCTGACCCCCCCATCCACATCGACCACACACAAAAATAAACCGTACCCTCCAGCTACTAATTATAATGCTAACTTGCAAAATTTCCCTGCGTTTTAAAACAATGGAAAAATGGTGGTGGGATGATACTTAGAAGGATGGCTTCTTGTCTGTCTCCACTAACAAAAATAGGCAACACCAAGTCAGCTACTCCTCAGCATAGTTATGTCCGTCGCAGCCTTCTTGGGTTTCAGGAGGCACATACAAACGTTATCAAAATTATGGTGAAACTCTGAAAACATGCAAATAATTTTCAACGTACTGGTTAATTTGAAAACTCTCCAGCATACTTCTTGGAACAAGCCAGGTACCTGTGCCCACGCATAGAGGAGTATATAGAAATATGGGGGAATCCCAGCTGATGAAGCAAAGGATTCTTAAAGGAATGAGATGACCATGCGGATCCTGTATAATTCTCTGAAACAGAATCCGGACTTTTCACCTGCCAAACACATGCCCACTACTCTTCTCTGGGGATAATAAAAACAAACCAGCGATCTGACAGAGGGCCTGAACACCCATCCTGGCCGACCCCACCAAAAAAAAAAGTACCCTCCAGCTACTAATTATAATGCCAATTTGCAAAATTTCCCTGCATTTTTAAACAATGGAGAAATGATGGTGGGATGATACTTAGAAGAATGGCTTCTTGTCAGTCTCCACTGACAAAAATAGGCAACACCAAGTCAGCTACGCCTCAGCATAGTTATGTCCATAGCAGCCATATTTGGTTTCAGTACGCACATACACACGTTATCACAATTATGGTGAAACGTTGAAAACCTGCAAAGGATTTTCAACATACTTGTTAATTGAAAAGCTCTGAGGCATCCTTCTTAGAACAAACCAGTTTCCTGTGCCCACGCATAGAGAAGTATATAGAAACGTGGTGGCTTCCCAGCTCATGAAGCAAAGGATTCTTAAAGGAACGGGATTACCATGCGGATCCTGTTTAATTCTCTGAAACAGATCCGCAGTTTTCACCTGCCATACTAATACCCACTTCTCCTCTCTGGGGATAATAAAAACAAACCAGCAAACTGACAGAGGGCCTGACCAACACATCCACACCGACCCCACAGGAAAAAAAAAAAAAAAACCACCGTAGCTTCCAGCCACTAATTATAATGCTAACTTGCAAAATTTTCCTGCATTTTTAAACAATGGAAAAATGATGGTGAGATGATACTTAGAAGAATGGATTCTTGTCAGTCTCCACTAACAAAAATAGGCAAAACCAAGTCAGCTACGCCTCAGCATAGTTATGTCCGTCGCAGCCTTCTTGGGTTTCAGGAGGCACAAACAAACGTTATCACAATTATGGTGAAACGCTGAACACCTGCAAATAATTTTCAACGTAGTGGTTAATTGAAAAGCTCTGCGGCATACTTCTTGGAACAAGCCAGTTACCTGTTCCCACGCAAAGAGGAGTATATAGAACCATGGTGGAATTCCAGCTGATGAAGTAAAGGATTATTAAAGGAACGGGATGACCATGGGGATCATCGTCAATTCTCTGAAACAGAATCCGCCCTTTTCACCTGCCAAACACATGCCCACTTCTCCTCTCTGGGGATAATAAAAACTAACCAGCGAAATGACAGAAGGCCTGACCCCCCCCATCCACATCGACCCCACACAAAAAAAAACCGTACCCTCCAGCCACTAATTATAATGCTAACTTGCAATATTTCCCTGCCTTTTAAAACAATGGAAAAATGGTGGTGGGATGATACTTAGAAGAATGGATTCTTGTCTGTCACCACTAACAAAAATAGGCAACACCTAGTCAGCTACTCCTCAGCATAGTTATGTCCGTCGCAGGCTTCTTGGGTTTCAGGAGGCACATACAAACGTTATCAAAATTATGGTGAAACGCTGAACACCTGCAAATAATTTTCAATGTAGTGGTTAATTGAAAAGCTCTGCGGCATACTTCTCGGAACAAGCCAGGTACCTGTGCCCACGCATAAAGGAGTATATAGAAACATGGTGGAATCCCAGCTGATGAAGCAAAGGATTCTTAAAGGAATGAGATGACCATGCGGATCCTGTTTAATTCTCTGAAACAGAATCCGCACTTTTCACCTGCAAAACACATGCCCACTACTCTTCTCTGGGGAAAATAAAAACAAACCAGCGATCTGACAGAGGGCCTGAACACCCATCCTGACCGACCCCACAAAAAAAAAAAAGTACCCTCCAGCTACTAATTATAATGCCAATTTGCAAAATTTCCCTGCATTTTTAAACAATGGAGAAATGATGGCGGGATGATACTTTGAAGAATGGCTTCTGGTCAGTCTCCACTGACAAAAATAGGCAACACCAAGTCAGCTACGCCTCAGCATAGTTATGTCCGTAGCAGCCATATTTGGTTTCAGTAGGCACATACACACGTTATCACAATTATGGTGAAACGCTGAAAACCTGCAAAGGATTGTCAACATACTGGTTCATTGAAAAGCTCTGAGGCATACTTCTTGGAACAAGCCAGTTTCCTGTGCCCACGAATAGAGAAGTATATAGAACCATGGTGGATTCCCAGCTCATGAAGCACAGGATTCTTAAAGGAACGGGATTACCATGCGGATCCTGTTTAATTCTCTGAAAGAGATCCGCAGTTTTCACCTGCCATACTAATACCCACTTCTCCTCTCTGGGGATAATAAAAACAACGAGCAAACTGACAGAGGGCCTGACCAACACATCCACACCGACCCCACAGGAAAAACAAAAAAAAAACACCGTAGCCTCCAGCTACTAATTATAATGCTAACATGCAAAATTTTCCTGCATTTTTAAACAATGGAAAAATGATGGTGAGATGATACTTAGAAGAATGGCTTCTTGTCAGGCTCCACTAAAAAAATAGGCAACACGAAGTCAGCTAAGCCTCAGCATACCTATGTCCTTGGCAGCCATATTGGGTTTCAGGAGACACATACAAACTTTATAAGAAATATGGTGAAACGCTGAAAACCTGCAAATAATTTTCAACGTAGTGGTTAATTGAAAAGCTCTGCGGCATACTTCTTGGAACAAGCCAGTTACCTGTGCCCACACATAGAGGAGTATATAGAACCATGGTGGATTCCCAGCTGATGAAGCGAAAGTTTCCTAAAGGAACGGTATGGGCATGCGTATCCTGTTTCATTCTCTGAAACAGAATCCGAACTTTTCACCTTCCAAACACATGCCTACTTCTCCTCTCTGGGGATAATAAAAACAAACCAGCCAACTGACAGAGGGCCTGACCAACACACCCACACCGATCCCAGAGGAAAAAAAAAAAAAACACCGAAGCCTCCAGCTACTAATTAGAATGCTAACTTGCAAAATTTTCCTGCATTTTTAAACAATGGAAAATTGATGGTGAGATGATACTTAGAAGAATGGATTCTTGTCAGTCTCCACTAACAAAAATAGGCAAGACCAAGTCAGCTACGCCTCAGCATAGTTATGTCCGTCGCAGCCTTCTTGGGTTTCAGGAGGCACAAACAAACGTTATCACAATTATGGTGAAACGCTGAACACCTGCAAATGATTTTCAACGTAGTGGGTAATTGAAAAGCTCTGCGGCATACTTCTTGGAACAAGCCACTTACCTGTTCCCACGCAAAGAGGAGTATATAGAACCATGGTGGATTTCCAGCTGATGAAGTAAAGGATTATTAAAGGAACGGGATGACCATGGGGATCATCGTTAATTCTCTGAAACAGAATCCGCCATTTTCACCTGTCAAACACATGCCCACTTCTCCTCTCTGGGGATAACAAAAACTAACCAGCGAACTGACAGAGGGCCTGACAAACACATCCACCCCGACCCCACAGGAAAAAAAAAAAAAACACCGTAGCCTCCAGGTACTAATTATAATGCTAACTTGCAAAATTTTCCTGCATTTTTAAACAATGGAAAATGATGGTGAGATGATACTTAGAAGAATGGATTCTTGTCAGTCTCCACTAACAAAAATTGGCAAAACCAAGTCAGCTACGCCTCAGCATAGTTATGTTCGTGGCAGCCATCTTGGGTTTCAGGAGGCACAAACAAACGTTATCACAATTAAGGTGAAACGCTGAACACCTGCAAATAATTTTCAACGTACTGGTTAATTGAAAAGCTCTGCGGCATACTTCTTGGAACAAGCCACTTACCTGTTCCCACGCAAAGAGGAGTACATAGAACCATGGTGGATCTCCAGCTGATGAATAAAGGATTATTAAAGGAACGGGATGACCATGGGGATCATCGTTAATTCTCTGAAACAGAATCCGCCCTTTTCACCTGCCAAACACATGCCCACTTCTCCTCTCTGGAGATAATAAAAACTAATCAGCGAACTGACAGAGGGCTTGACCCCTCCATCCACATCGACCACACACAAAAAAAAACCGTACCCTCCAGCTACTAATTATAATGCTAACTTGCA
Organism: Eulemur rufifrons; assembly: GCF_041146395.1. Classification (NCBI taxonomy): domain Eukaryota; kingdom Metazoa; phylum Chordata; class Mammalia; order Primates; family Lemuridae; genus Eulemur; species Eulemur rufifrons. Next base: position 496,836 of record NC_090984.1, on the reverse strand, counting down.
AAATTTCCCTGCATTTTAAAACAATGGAAAAATGGTGGTGGGATCATACTTAGAAGAATGGCTTCTTGTCAGTCTCCACTAACAAAAATAGGCAACACCAAGTCAGCTACTCCTCAGCATAGTTATGTCCGTCGCAGCCTTCTTGGGTTTCAGGAGGCACAAACAAACGTTATCACAATTATGGTGAAACACTGAACACCTGCAAATAATTTTCAACGTAGTGGTTAATTGAAAAGCTCTGCGGCATACTTCTTGGAACAAGCCATATACCTGTTCCCACGCAAAGAGGAGTATATAGAACCATGGTGGATTTCCAGCTGATGAAGTAAAGGATTATTAAAGGAACGGGATGACCATGGGGATCATCGTTAATTCTCTGAAACAGAATCCGCCCTTTTCACCTGCCAAACACATGCCCACTTCTCCTCTCTGGGGATAATAAAAACTAACCAGCGAACTCACAGAGGGCCTGAACCCCCCATCCACATCGACGACACACACAAAAAAACCGTACCCTCCAGCTACTAACTATAATGCTAACTTCCAAAATTTCCCTGCATTTTAAAACAATGGAAAAATGGTGGTGGGATGATACTTAGAAGAATGGCTTCTTGTCTGTCTCCAGTAACAAAAATAGGCAACACCAATCAGCTACTCCTCAGCATAGTTATGTCCGTCGCAGCCTTCTTGGGTTTCAGGAGGCACATAGAAACGTTATCAAAATTATGGTGAAACGCTGAAAACCTACAAATAATTTTCAACGTACTGGTTAATTTGAAAAATCTCCAGCATACTTCTTGGAAAAAGCCAGGTACCTGTGCCCACGCATAGAGGAGTATATAGAAACATGGTGGAGTCCCAGCTGATGAAGCAAAGGATTCTTAAAGGAATGAGATGACCATGGGGATCTTGTTTAATTCTCTGAAACAGAATCCGCACTTTTCACGTGCCAAACACATGCCCACTACTCTTCTCTGGGGATAATAAAAAAAAACCAGCAATCTGACAGAGGGCCTGAACACCCATCCTGACCGACCCCACAAAAAAAAAAGTACCCTCCAGCTACTAATTATAATGCCAATTTGCAAAATTTCCCTGCATTTTTAAACAATGGAGAAATGATGGTGGGATGATACTTAGAAGAATGGCTCTTGTCAGTCTCCACTGACAAAAATAGGCAACACCAAGTCAGCTACGCATCAGCATAGTTATGTCCGTAGCAGCCATATTTGGTTTCAGTAGGCATATACACACGTTATCACAATTATGGTGAAACGCTGAAAACCTGCAAAGGATTTTCAACATACTGGTTAATTGAAAAGCTCTGAGGCATACTTCTTGGAACAAGCAAGTTTCCTGTGCCCTCGCATAAAGAAGTATATAGAACCATGGTGGATTCCCAGCTCATGAAGCAAAGGATTCTTAAAGGAACGGGATTACCATGCGGATCCTGTTTAATTCTCTGAAACAGATCCGCAGTTTTCACCTGCCATACTAATACCCACTTCTCCTCTCTGGGCATAATAAAAACAAAACAGCGAACTGACAGAGGGCCTGACCAACACATCCACACCGACCTCACAGGAAAAAAAAAAAAAAAAACACCGTAGCCTCCAGCTACTAATTATAATGCTAACTTGCAAAATTTTCCTGCATTTTTAAACAATGGAAAAATGATGGTGAGATGATACTTAGAAGAATGGATTCTTGTCAGTCTCCACTAACAAAAATAGGCAAAACCAAGTCAGCTACGCCTCAGCATAGTTATGTCCGTCGCAGCCTTCTTGGGTTTCAAGAGGCACAAACAAACGTTATCACAATTATGGTGAATCGCTGAACACCTGCAAATAATTTTCAACGTAGTGGTTAATTGAAAAGCTCTGCGGCATACTTCTTGGAACAAGGCAGTTACCTGTTCCCACGCAAAGAGGAGTGTATAGAACCATGGTGGATTTCCAGCTGATGAAGTAAAGGATTATTAAAGGAACGTTATGACCATGGGGACCATCGTTAATACTCTGAAACAGAATCCGCCCTTTTCACCTGCCAAACACATGCCCACTTCTCCTCTCTGGGGATATTAAAAACTAACCAGCGAACTGACAGAGGGCCTGACCCCCCCATCCACAGCGACCACACACAAAAAAAAAACCGTACCGTCCAGCTACTAAATATAATGCTAACTTGCAAAATTTCCCTGCATTTTAAAACAATGGAAAAATGGTGGTGGGATGATACTTAGAAGAATGGCTTCTTGTCAGTCTCCACTAACAAAAATAGGCAACACCAAGTCAGCTACTCCTCAGCATAGTTATGTCCGTCGCTGCCTCTTCGGTTTCAGGAGGCACATACAAACGTTATCAAAATTATGGTGAAACGCTGAAAACCTGCTAATAATTTTCAACGTACTGCTTAATTGAAAACCTCTGCGCCATACTTCTTGGAACAAGCCAGTTACCTCTGCCCAAAAATAGAGGAGTATATAGAACCATGGTGGATTCCCAGCTGATGAAGAAAATGTTTCCTAAAGGAATGGGATGAGCATGCGGATCCTGTTTCATTCTCTGAAACAGAATACGAACTTTTCACCTGCCAAACACATGCCCACTTCTCCTCTCTGGGGATAATAAAAACTAACCAGCGAACTGACAGAGGGCCTGACCCCCCCATCCACATCGACCACAACAAAAGAAAAACCGTTCCCTCCAGCTACTAATTATAATGCTAACTTGCAAAATTTCCCTGCATTTTAAAACAATGGAAAAATGGTGGTGGGATGATACTTAGAAGAATGGCTTCTTGGCTGTCTCCACTAACAAAAATAGGCAACACCAAGTCAGCTACTCCTCAGCATAGTTATGTCCGTCGCAGCCTTCTTGGGTTTCAGGAGGCACATACAAACGTTATCAAAATTATGGTGAAACGCTGAAAACCTGCAAATAATTTTCAACGTACTGGTTAATTTGAAAACTCTCCAGCATACTTCTTGGAACAAGCCAGGTACCTGTGCCCACGCATAGAGGAGTATATAGAAACATGGTAGAATCCCAGCTGATGAAGCAAAGGATTCTAAAAGGAATGAGATGACCATGCGGATCCTGTTTAATTCTCTGAAACAGAATCCGCACTTTTCACCTGCCAAAAACATGCCCACTAGTCTTCTCTGGGGATAATAAAAACAAACCAGCGATCTGACAGAGGGCCTGAACACCCATCCTGACCGACCCCACAAAAAAAAAAGTACCCTCCAGCTACTAATTATAATGCCAATTTGCAAAATTTTCCTGCATTTTTAAACAAAGGAGAAATGATGGTGGGATGATACTTAGAAGAATGGCTTCTTGTCAGTCTCCACTAACAAAAATAGGCAAAACCAAGTCAGCTAGGCCTCAGCATAGTTATGTCCGTCGCAGCCTTCTTTGGTTTCAGGAGGCACAAACAAACGTTATCACAATTATGGTGAAACGCTGAACACCAGCAAATAATTTTCAACGTAGTGGTTAATTGAAAAGCTCTGCGGCATACTTCTTGGAACAAGCCAGTTACCTGTTCCCACGCAAAGAGGAGTATAGAGAACCATGGTGGATTTCCAGCTGATGAAGTAAAGGATTATTAAAGGAACGGGATGATCATGGGGATCATCGTTAATTCTCTGAAACAGAATCCGCCTTTTTCACCTGCCAAACACATGCCCACTTCACCTCTCTGGGGATAATAAAAACTAACCAGCGAACTGACAGAGGGCCTGACCCCCCCATCCCCATCGACCACACACAAAAATAACATCCGTACCCTCCAGCTACTAATTATAATGCTAACTTGCAAAATTTCCCTGCATTTTAAAACAATGGAAAAATGGTGGTGGGATGATACTTAGAAGAATGGCTTCTTGTCAGTCTCCACTAACAAAAATAGGCAACACCAAGTCAGCTACTCCTCAGCATAGTTATGTCCGTCGCTGCCTCTTCGGTTTCAGGAGGCACATACAAACGTTATCAAAATTATGGTGAAACGCTGAAAACCTGCTAATAATTTTCAACGTACTGCTTAATTGAAAAGCTCTGCGGCATACTTCTTGGAACAAGCCAGTTACCTGTGCCCAAAAATAAAGGAGTATACAGAACCATGGTGGATTCCCAGCTGATTAAGCAAAAGTTTCCTAAAGGAACGGGATGAGCATGCGGTTCCTGTTTCATTCTCTGAAACAGAATCCGAACTTTTCACCTGCCAAACACATGCCCACTTCTCCTCTCTGGGGATAATAAAAACTAACCAGCGAACTGACAAAGGGCCTGACCCCCCCATCCACATCGACCACACACAAAAGAAAAACCGTTCCCTCCAGCTACTAATTATAATGCTAACTTGCAAAATTTCCCTGCATTTTAAAACAATGGAAAAATGGTGGTGGGATGATACTTAGAAGAATGGCTTCTTGGCTGTCTCCACTAACAAAAATAGGCAACACCAAGTCAGCTACTCCTCAGCATAGTTATGTCCGTCGCAGCCTTCTTGGGTTTCAGGAGGCACATACAAACGTTATCAAAATTATGGTGAAACGCTGAAAACCTGCAAATAATTTTCAACGTAGTGGTTAATTTGAAAACTCTCCAGCACACTTCTTGGAACAAGCCAGGTACCTGTGCCCACGCATAGAGGAGTATATAGAAACATGGTAGAATCCCAGCTGATGAAGCAAAGGATTCTAAAAGGAATGAGATGACCATGCGGATCCTGTTTAATTCTCTGAAACAGAATGCGCACTTTTCACCTGCCAAAAACATGCCCACTAGTTTTCTCTGGGGATAATAAAAACAAACCAGCGATCTGACAGAGGGCCTGAACACCCATCCTTACCGACCCCACAAAAAAAAAAGTACCCTCCAGCTACTAATTATAATGCCAATTTGCAAAATTTTCCTGCATTTTTAAACAAAGGAGAAATGATGGTGGGATGATACTTAGAAGAATGGCTTCTTGTCAGTCTCCACTAACAAAAATAGGCAAAACCAAGTCAGCTAGGCCTCAGCATAGTTATGTCCGTCGCAGCCTTCTTGGGTTTCAGGAGGCACAAACAAACGTTATCACAATTATGGTGAAACGGTGAACACCTGCAAATAATTTTCAACGTAGTGGTTAATTGAAAAGCTCTGCGGCATACTTCTTGGAACAAGCCAGTTACCTGTTCCCACGCAAAGAGGAGTATAGAGAACTATGGTGGATTTCCAGCTGATGAAGTAAAGGATTATTAAAGGAATGGGATGACCATGGGGATCATCGTTAATTCTCTGAAACAGAATCCGCCCTTTTCACCTGCCAAAAACATGCCCACTTCTCCTCTCTGGGGATAATAAAAACTAACCAGCGAACTGACAGAGTGCCTGACCCCCTCATCCACATCGAACACACACAAAAAAAAAAACCGTACCCTCCAGCTACTAATTATAATGCTAACTTGCAAAATTTCCCTGCATTTTAAAACAATGGAAAAATGGTGGTGGGATGATACTTAGAAGAATGGGTTCTTGTCAGTCTCCACTAACAAAAATAGGCAACACCAAGTCAGCTACTCCTCAGCATAGTTATGTCCGACACAGCCTTCTTCGGTTTCAGGAGGCACAAACCAACGTTATCACAATTATGGTGAAACGCTGAACACCTGCAAATAATTTTCAACGTAGTGGTTAATTGAAAAGCTCTGCGGCATACTTCTTGGAACAAGCCAGTTACCTGTTCCCACACAAAGATGAGAATATAGAACCATGGTGGATTTCCAGCTGATGAAGTAAAGGATTATTAAAGGAACGGGATGACCATGGGGATCATCGTTAATTCTCTGAAACAGAATCCGCCCTTTTCACCTGCCAAACACATGCCTACTTCTCTCTGGGGATAATAAAAACAAACCAGCGAACTGACAGAGGGCCTGACCCCCCCATCCACGTCGACCACACACACACAAAAAAAAAACCGTACCCTCCAGCTACTAATTATAATGCTAACTTGCAAAATTTCCCTGCATTTTAAAACAATGGAAAAATGGTGGTGGGATAATACTTAGAAGAATGCCTTCTTGTCAGTCTCCACTAACAAAAATAGGCAACACCAAGTCAGCTACTCCTCAGCATAGTTATGTCCGTCGCAGCCTTCTTGGGTTTCAGGAGGCACAAACACACGTTATCACAATTATGGTGAAACGCTGAACACCTGCAAATAATTTTCAACGTAGTGGTTAATTGAAAAGCTCTGCGGCATACTTCTTGGAACAAGCCAGTTACCTGTTCCCACGCAAAGAGGAGTATATAGAACCATGGTGGATTTCCAGCTGATGAAGTAAAGGATTATTAAAGGAACGGGATGACCATGGGGATCATCGTTAATTCTCTGAAACAGAATCCGCCCTTTTCACCTGCCAAACACATGCCCACTTCTCCTCTCTGGGGATAATAAAAACTAACCAGCGAACTGACAGAGGGCCTGACCCCCCCCTTCCAAATCGACCACACACAAAAAAAAAAAACCGTACCCTCCAGCTACTAAGTATAATGCTAACTTGCAAAATGTCCCTGCATTTTAAAACAATGGAAAAATGGTGATGGGATGATACTTAGAAGAATGGCTTCTTGTCAGTCTCCACTAACAAAACTAGGCAACACCAAGTCAGCTACTCCTCAGCATAGTTATGTCCGTCGCAGCCTCTTGGGTTTCAGGAGGGACATACAAACGTTATCAAAATTATGGTGAAATGCTGAACACCTGCAAATAATTTTCAACGTACTGGTTAATTTGAAAACTCTCCAGCATACTTCTTGGAACAAGCCAGGTACCTGTGCCCACGCATAGAGGAGTGTATAGAAACATGGTGGAATCCCAGCTGATGAAGCAAAGGATTCTTAAAGGAATGAGATGACCATGCGGATCCTGTTTAATTCTCTGAAACAGAATCCGCACTTTTCACCTGCCAAACACATGGCCACTACTCTTCTCTGGGGATAATAAAAACAAACCAGCGTTCTGACAGAGGGCCTGAACACCCATCCTGACCGACCCCACAAAACAAAAAAGTACCCTCCAGCTACTAATTATAATGCCAATTTGCAAAATTTCCCTGCATTTTTAAAAAATGGAGAAATGATGGTGGGATGATACTTAGAAGAATGGGTTCTTGTCAGTCTCCACTGACAAAAATAGGCAACACCAAGTCAGCTACGCCTCAGCATAGTTATGTCCATAGCAGCCATATTTGGTTTCAGTAGGCACATACACACGTTATCACAATTATGGTGAAACGCTGAAAACCTGCAAAGGATTTTCAACATACTGGTTAATTGAAAAGCTCTGAGGCATACTTCTTGGAACTAGCCAGTTTCCTATGCCCACGCAAGAGAAGTATATAGAACCATGGTGGATTCCCAGCTCATGAAGCAAAGGATTCTTAAAGGAACGGGATTACCATGCGGATCCTGTTTAATTCTCTGAAACAGATCCACAGTTTTCACCTGTCATACTAATACCCACTTGTCCTCTCTGGGGATAATAAAAACAAACCAGCGAACTGACAGAGGGCCTGACCAACACATCCACACCGACCCCACAGGAAAAAAAAAAAAAAAAAAACACCGTAGCCTCCATCTACTAATTATAATGCTAACTTGCAAAACTTTCCTGCATTTTTAAACAATGGAAAAATGGTGGTGGGATGATACTTAGAAGAATGGCTTCTTGTCAGTCTCCACTAACAAAAATAGGCAACACCAAGTCAGGTACTCCTCAGCATAGTTATGTCCGTCGCGGCCTTCTTGGGTTTCAGAAGGCACAAACAAAGGTTCTCACAATTATGGTGAAACGCTGAACACCTGCAAATAATTTTCAACGTAGTGGTTAATTGAAAAGCTCTGCGGCATACTTCTTGGAACAAGCCAGTTACCAGTTCCCACGCAAAGAGGAGTATATAGAACCATGGTGGATTTCCAGCTGATGAAGCAAAGGGTTATTAAAGAACGGGATGACCATGGGGATCATCGTTAATTCTGTGAAACAGAATCCCCGCTTTTCACCTGCCAAACACATGCCCACTTCTCCTCTCTGGGGATAATAAAAACTAACCAGCGAACTAATAGAGGGCCTGACCCCCACCATCCACATCGACCACACAAAGAAAAATAAACCGTACCCTCCAGCTACTAATTATAATGCTAACTTGCAAAATTTCCCTGCATTTTAAAATAATGTAAAAATGGTGGTGGGATGATACTTAGAAGAATGGCTTCTTGTCAGTCTCCACTAACAAAAATAGGCAACACCAAGTCAGCTACTCCTCAGCATAGTTATGTCCGTCGCAGACTTCTAGGGTTTCAGGAGGCACAAACAAAGGTTCTCACAATTATGGTAAAACGCTGAACACCTGCAAATAATTTTCAACGTAGTGGTTAATTGAAAAGCTCTGCGGCGTACTTCTTGGAACAAGCCAGTTACCTGTTCCCACGCAAAGAGGAGTATAGAGAACCATGGTGCATTTCCAGCTGATGAAGTAAAGGATTATTAAAGGAACGGGATGACCATGGGGATCATCGTTAATTCTCTGAAACAGAATCCGCCCTTTTCACCTGCCAAACACATGCCCACTTCTCCTCTCTGGGGATAATAAAAACTAACCAGCAAACTGACAGAGGGCCTGACCCCCCCATCCACATCGACCACACACACACAAAAAAAAGCGTACCCTCCAGCTACTAATTATAATGCTAACTTGCAAAATGTCCCTGCATTTTAAAACAATGGAAAAATGGTGGTGGGATGATACTTAGAAGAATGGCTTCTTGTCAGTCTCCACTAACACAAATAGGCAACACCAAGTCAGCTACCCCTCAGCATAGTTATGTCCGTCGCAGCCTTCTTGGGTTTCAGGAGGGACATACAAACGTTATCAAAATTATGGTGAAACGCTGAAAACCTGCAAATAATTTTCAACGTACTGGTTAATTTGAAAACTCTCCAGCATAATTCTTGGAACAAGCCAGGTACCTGTGCCCACGCATAGAAGAGTATATAGAAACATGGTGGAATCCCAGCTGATGAAGCAAAGGATTCTTAAAGGAATGAGATGACCAAGCGGATCCTGTTTAATTCTCTGAAACAGAATCCGCACTTTTCACCTGCCAAACACATGCCCACTACTCTTCTCTGGGGATAATAAAAACAAACCAGCGATCTGACAGAGGGCCTGAACACCCATCCTGACCGACCCCACAAAACAAAAAAGTACCCTCCAGCTACTAATTATAATGCCAATTTGCAAAATTTCCCTGCATTTTTAAACAACGGAGAAATGATGGTGGGATGATACTTAGAAGAATGGCTTCTTGTCAGTCTCCACTGACAAAAATAGGCAACACCAAGTCAGCTACGCCTCAGCATAGTTATGTCCGTAGCAGCCATATTTGGTTTCAGTAGGCACATACACACGTTATCACAATTATGGTGAAACGCTGAAAACCTGCAAAGATTGTCAACATACTGGTTCATTGAAAAGCTCTGAGGCACACTTCTTGGAACTAGCCAGTTTCCTGTGCCCACGCATAGACAAGTATATAGAACCATGGTGGATTCCCAGCTCATGAAGCAAAGGATTGTTAAAGGAACGGGATTACCATGCGGATCCTGTTTAATTCTCTGAAACAGATCCGCAGTTTTCACCTGCCATACTAATACCCACTTCTCCTCTCTGGGGATAATAAAAACCAACCGGGGAACTGACAGAGGGCCTGACCAACACATCGACACTGAACACACAGGATAAAAAAAAAAAAAAAAACACCGTAGCCTCCAGCTACTAATTATAATGCTAACTTGCAAAATTTCCCTGCATTTTAAAACAATGGAAAAATGGTGGTGGGATGATACTTAGAAGAATGGCTTCTTGTCAGTCTCCACTAACAAAAATAGGCAACACCATGTCAGCTACTCCTCAGCATACTTATGTCCGTCGCAGCCTTCTAAGGTTTCAGGAGGCACAAACAAAGGTTCTCACAATTATGGTAAAACGCTGAACACCTGCAAGTAATTTTCAACGTAGTGGTTAATTGAAAAGCTCTGCGGCATACTACTTGGAACAAGGCAGTTACCTGTTCCCACGCAAAGAGGAGTATATAGAACCATGGTGGATTTCCAGCTGATGAAGTAAAGGATTATTAAAGCAACGGGATGACCATGGGGATCATCGTTAATTCTCTGAAACAGAATCCGCCCTTTTCACCTGCCAAACACATGCCCACTTCTCCTCTCTGGGGATAATAAAAACTAACCAGCGAACTGACAGAGGGCCTGACCCCCCCCATCCACATCGACCACACACACAAAAAAAAAACGTACCCTCCAGCTACTAATTATAATGCTAACTTGCAAAATTTCCCTGCATTTTAAAACAATGGAAAAATGGTGGTGGGATCATACTTAGAAGAATGGCTTCTTGTCTGTCTCCACTAACAAAAATAGGCAACACCAAGTCAGCTACTCCTCAGCATAGTTATGTCCGTCGCAGCCTTCTTGGGTTTCAGGAGGGACATACAAACGTTATCAAAATTATGGTGAAACGCTGAACACCTGAAAATAATTTTCAACGTACTGGTGAATTTGAAAACTCTCCAGCATAATTCTTGGAACAAGCCAGGTACCTGTGCCCACGCATAGAGGAGTATATAGAAACATGGTGGAATCCCAGCTGATGAAGCAAAGGATTCTTAAAGGAATGAGATGACCATGCGGATCCTGTTTAATTCTCTGAAACAGAATCCGCACTTTTCACCTGCCAAACACATGCCCACTACTCCTCTCTGGGGATAAAAAAACAAACCAGCGATCTGATAAAGGGCCTGACCCCCACCATCCACATCGACCACACACACAAAAAAAACCCTACCCTCCAGCTACTAATTATAATGCTAACTTGCAAAATTTCCCTGCATTTTAAAACAATGGAAAAATGGTGGTGGGATGATACTTAGAAGAATGGCTTCTTGTCAGTCTCCACTAACAAAAATAGGCAACACCAAGTCAGCTACTCCTCAGCATAGTTATGTCCGTCGCAGCCATCTTGGGTTTCAGGAGGCACAAACAAAGGTTCTCACAATTATGGTGAAACGCTGAACACCTGCAAATAATTTTCAACGTAGTGGTTAATTGAAAAGCTCTGCGGCATACTTCTTGGAACAAGCCAGTTACCTGTTCCCACGCAAAGAGGAGTATATAGAACCATGGTGGATTTCCAGCTGATGAAGTAAAGGATTATTAAAGAACGGGATGACCATGGGGATCATCGTTAATTCTCTGAAACAGAATCCGCCCTTTTCACCTGCCAAACACATGCCCACTTCTCCTCTCTGGGGATAATAAAAACTAACCAGCGAACTGACAGAGGGCCTGACCCCCACCATCCACATCGACCACACAAAGAAAAAAAAACCGTAACCTCCACCTACTAATTATAATGCTAACTTGCAAAATTTCCCTGCATTTTAAAACAATGGAAAAATGGTGGTGGGATGATACTTAGAAGAATGGCTTCTTGTCAGTCTTCACTAACAAAAATAGGCAACACCAAGTCAGCTACTCCTCAGCATAGTTATGTCCGTCGCTGCCTCTTCGGTTTCAGGAGGCACATACAAACGTTATCAAAATTATGGTGAAACGCTGAAAACCTGCTAATAATTTTCAACGTACTGCTTAATTGAAAAGCTCTGCGGCATACTTCTTGGAACAAGCCAGTTACCTGTTCCCATGCAAAGAGGAGTATATAGATCCATGGTGGATTTCCAGCTGATGAAGTAAAGGATTATTAAAGAAACGGGATGACCATGGAGATCATCGTTAATTCTCTGAAACAGAATCCGCCCTTTTCACCTGCCAAACACATGCCCACTTCTCCTCTCTGGGGATAATAAAATCTAACAAGTGAACTGACAGTGGGCCTGACCCCCTCCATCCACATCGACCACACACACAAAAAAAAACGGTACCCTGCAGCTACTAATTATAATGCTAACTTGCAAAATTTCCCTGCATTTTAAAACAATGGAAAAATGGTGGTGGGATCATACTTAGAAGAATGGCTTCTTGTCTGTCTCCACTAACAAAAATAGGCAACACCAAGTCAGCTACTCCTCAGCATAGTTATGTCCGTCGCAGCCTTCTTGGCTTTCAGGAGGGACATACAAACGTTATCAAAATTATGGTGAAACGCTGAAAACCTGAAAATAATTTTCAACGTACTGGTTAATTTGAAAACTCTCCAGCATAATTCTTGGAACAAGCCAGGTACCTGTGCCCACGCATAGAGGAGTATATAGAAACATGGTGGAATCCCAGCTGATGAAGCAAAGGATTCTTAAAGGAATGAGATGACCATGCGGATCCTGTTTAATTCTCTGAAACAGAATCCGCACTTTTCACCTTCCAAACACATGCCCACTACTCTTCTCTGGGGATAATAAAAACAAACCAGCGATCTGACAGAGGGCCTGAACACCCATCCTGACCGACCCCACAAAACAAAAAAGTACCCTTCAGCTACTAATTATAATGCCAATTTGCAAAATTTCCCTGCATTTTTAAACAATGGAGAAATGATGGTGGGATGATACTTAGAAGAATGGCTTCTTGTCAGTCTCCACTATCAAAAATAGGCAACACCAAGTCAGCTACTCCTCAGCATAGTTATGTCCGTCGCAGCCTTCTAGGGTTTCAGGAGGCACAAACAAAGGTTCTCACAATTATGGTAAAACGCTGAACACCTGCAAATAATTTTCAACGTAGTGGTTAATTGAAAAGCTCTGCGGCATACTTCTTGGAACAAGCCAGTTACCTGTGCCATCGCAAAGAGGAGTATATAGAACCATGGTGGATTTCCAGCTGATGAAGTAAAGGATTATTAAAGGAACGGGATGACCATGGGGATCATCGTTAATTCTCTGAAACAGAATCCGCCCTTTTCACCTGCCAAACACATGCCCACTTCTCCTCTCTGGGGATAATAAAAACCAACCAGCGAACTGACAGAGGGCCTGACCCCCACCATCCACATCGACCACACAAAAAAAAAAAACCGTACCCTCCAGCTACTAATTATAATGCTAACTTGCAAAATTTCCCTGCATTTTAAAACAATGGAAAAATGGTGGTGCATGATATTTAGAAGAATGGCTTCTTGTCAGTCTCCACTAACAAAAATAGGCAACACCAAGTCAGCTACTCCTCAGCATAGTTATGTCCCTCGCAGCCTTCTAGGATTTCAGGAGGCACAAACAAAGGTTCTCACAATTATGGTAAAACGCTGAACACCTGCAAATAATTTTCAACGTAGTGGTTAATTGAAAAGCTCTGCGGCATACTTCTTGGAACAAGCCAGTTACCTGTTCCCACGCAAAGAGGAGTATAGAGAACCATGGTGGATTTCCAGCTGATGAAGTAAAGGATTATTAAAGGAACGGGATGACCATGGGGATCATCGTTAATTCTCTGAAACAGAATCCGCCCTTTTCACCTGCCAAACACATGCCCACTTCTCCTCTCTGGGGATAATAAAAACTAACCAGCGAACTGACAGAGGGCCTGACCCCCCCATCCACATCGACCACACACACAAAAAAAAAACCGTACCCTCCAGCTACTAATTATAATGCTAACTTGCAAAATTTCCCTGCATTTTAAAACAATGGAAAAATGATGGTGGGATGATACTTAGAAGAATGGCTTCTTGTCAGTCTCCACTAACAAAAATAGGCAACACCAAGTCAGCTACTCCTCAGCATAGTTATGTCCGTCGCAGCCTTCTTGGGTTTCAGGAGGCACAAACAGACGTTATCACAATTATGGTGAAACGCTGAACACCTGTAAATAATTTTCAACGTACTGGTTAATTATAAAGCTCTGCGGCATACTTCTTGGAACAAGGCAGTTACCTGTTCCCACGCAAAGAGGAGTATATAGAACCATGGTGGATTTCCAGCTGATGAAGTAAAGGATTATTAAAGGAACGGGATGACCATGGGGATCATCGTTAATTCTCTGAAACGGAATCCGCCCTTTTCACCTGCCAAACACATGCCCACTTCTCCTCTCTGGGGATAATAAAAACTAACCAGCGAACTGACAGAGGGCCTGACCCCCCCATCCACATCGACCACACACACAAAAAAAAAACCATACCCTCCAGCTACTAATTATAATGGTAACTTGCAAAATTTCCCTGCATTTTAAAAAAATGGAAAAATGGTGGTGGATGATACTTAGAAGAATGTCTTCTTGTCAGTCTCCACTAACAAAAATAGGCAACACCAAGTAAGCTACTCCTCAGCATAGTTATTTCCGTCGCAGCCTTCTTGGATTTCAGGAGGGACATACAAACGTTATCAAAATTATGGTGAAACGCTGAAAACCTGCAAATTATTTTCAACGTACTGGTTAATTTGAAAACTCTCCAGCATAATTCTTGGAACAAGCCAGGTACCTGTGCCCACGCATATAGGAGTATATAGAATCATGGTGGAATCCCAGCTCATGAAGCAAAGGATTCTTAAAGGAACGGGATTACCATGCGGATCCTGTTTAATTCTGTGAAACAGATCCGCAGTTTTCCCCGGCCATACTAATACCCACTTCTCCTCTCTGGGGATAATAAAAACCAACCGGGGAACTGACAGAGGGGCTGACCAACACATCCACACCGACCCCACAGGAAAAAAAAAAAACAAAAAACACCGTAGCCTCCAGCTACTAATTATAATGCTAACTTGCAAAATTTTCCTGCATTTTTAAACAATGGAAAAATGATGGTGAGATGATACTTAGAAGAATGGCTTCTTGTCAGTCTCCACTAACAAAAATAGGCAACACCAAGTCAGCTACTCCTCAGCATAGTTATGTCCGTCGCAGCCTTCTAGGGTTTCAGGAGGCACAAACAAAGGTTCTCACAGTTATGGTGAAACGCTGAACACCTGCAAATAATTTTCAACGTAGTGGTTAATTGAAAAGCTCTGCGGCATACTTCTTGGAACAAGCCAGTTACCTGTACCCACGCAAAGAGGAGTATATAGAACCATGGTGGATTTCCAGCTGATGAAGTAAAGGATTATTAAAGGAACGGGATGACCATGGGGATCATCGTTAATTCTCTGAAACAGAATCCGCCCTTTTCACCTGCCAAACACATGCCCACTTCTCCTCTCTGGGGATAATAAAAACTAACCAGCGAACTGACAGAGGGCCGGACCCCCCCATCCACCTCGACCACACACAAAAAAAAAAACCGTACCCTCCAGCTACTAATTATAATGCTAACTTGCAAAATTTCCCTGCATTTTAAAACAATGGAAAAATGGTGGTGGGATGATACTTAGAAGAATGGCTTCTTGTCAGTCTCCACTAACAAAAATAGGCAACACCAAGTCAGCTACTCCTCAGCATAGTTATGTCCGTCGCAGCCTTCTTGGGTTTCAGGAGGCACAAACACACGTTATCACAATTATGGTGAAACGCTGAACACCTGCAAATAATTTTCAACGTAGTGGTTAATTGAAAAGCTCTGCGGCATACTTCTTGGAACAAGCCAGTTACCTGTTCCCACGCAAAGAGGAGTATATAGAACCATGGTGCATTTCCACCTGCTGAAGTAAAGGATTATTAAAGGAACGGGATCACCATGGGGATCATCCTTAATTCTCTGAAACAGAATCCGCCCTTTTCACCTGCCAAACACAGGCCCACTTCTCCTCTCTGGGGATAATAAAAACTAACCACCGAACTGACAGAGGACCTGATCGCCCACCATCCACATCGACCACACACACACAAAAAAAAAAACCGTACCCTTCAGCTACTAATTATAATGCTAACTTGCAAAATTTCCCTGCATTTTAAAACAATGGAAAAATGGTGGTGGGATCATACTTAGAAGAATGGCTTCTTGTCTGTCTCCACTAACAAAAATAGGCAACACCAAGTCAGCTACTCCTCAGCATAGTTATGTCCGTCGCAGCCTTCTTCGGTTCAGGAGGCACAAACACACGTTATCACAATTATGGTGAAACGCTGAACACCTGCAAATCATTTTCAATGTAGTGGTTAATTGAAAAGCTCTGCGGCATACGTCTTGGAACAAGGCAGTTACCTGTTGCCACGCAAAGAGGAGTATATAGAACCATGGTAGATTTCCAGGTGATGAAGTAAAGGATTATTAAAGGAACGGGATGACCATGGAGATCATCGTTAATTCTCTGAAACTGAATCCGCCTTTTCACCTGCCAAACACATGCCCACTTCTCCTCTCTGGGGATAATAAAAACTAACCGGCGAACTGACAGAGGGCCTGACCCCCCCCATCCACATCGACCACACACACAAAAAAAAAACCTACCCTCCAGCTACTAATTATAATGCTAACTTGCTAAATTTCCCTGCATTTTAAAACAATGGAAAAATGGTGGTGGGATCATACTTAGAAGAATGGCTTCTTGTCTGTCTCCACTAACAAAAATAGGCAACACCAAGTCAGCTACTCCTCAGCATAGTTATGTCCGTCGCAGCCTTCTTGGGTTTGAGGAGGGACATACAAACGTTTTCAAAATTATGGTGAAACGCTGAAAACCTGCAAATAATTTTCAACGTACTGGTTAATTTGAAAACACTCCAGCATAATTCTTGGAACAAGCCAGGTACCTGTACCCACGCATAGAGGAGTATATAGAAACATGGTGGAATCCCAGCTGATGAAGCAAAGGATTCTTAAAGGAATGAGATGACCATGGGGATCCTGTTTAATTCTCTGAAACAGAATCCGCATTTTTCACCTGCCAAACACATGCCCACTACTCTTCTCTGGGGATAATAAAAACAAACCAGCGATCTGACAGAGGGCCTCAACACCCATCCTGACCGACCCCACAAAACAAAAAAGTACCCTCCAGCTACTAATTATAATGCCAATTTGCAAAATTTCCCTGCATTTTTAAACAATGGAGAAATCATGGTGGGATGATACTTAGAAGAATGGCTTCTTGTCAGTCTCCACTGACAAAAATAGGCAACACCAAGTCAGCTACGCCTCAGCATAGTTATGTCCGTAGCAGCCATATTTGGTTTCAGTAGGCACATACACACGTTATCACAATTATGGTGAAACGCTGAAAACCTGCAAAGGATTGTCAACATACTGGTTCATTGAAAAGCTCTGAGGCATACTTCTTGGAACTAGCCAGTTTCCTGTGCCCACGCGTGGACAAGTATATAGAACCATGGTGGATTCCCAGCTCATGAAGCAAAGGATTCTTAAAGGAACGGGATTACCATGCGGATCCTGTTTAATTCTCTGAAACAGATCCGCAGTTTTCACCTGCCATACTAATACCCACTTCTCCTCTCTGGGGTAATGAAAACCAACCGGGGAACTGACAGAGGGCCTGACCAACACATCCACACCGACCCCAGAAGAAAAACCAAAAAAAAAAAATCAACGTAGCCTCCTGCTACTAATTATAATTCTAACTTGCAAAATTTCCCTGCATTTTAAAACAATGGGAAAATGGTCGTGGGATGATACTTAGAAGAATGGCTTCTTGTCAGTCTCCACTAACAAAAATAGGCAACACCAAGTCAGCTACTCCTCAGCATAGTTATGTGCGTCGCAGCCTTCTTGGGTTTCAGGAGGCACAAACACACGTTATCAAAATTATGGTGAAACGCTGAACACCTGAAAATAATTTTCAACGTACTGGTGAATTTGAAAACTCTCCAGCATAATTCTTGGAACAAGCCAGGTACCTGTGCCCACGCATAGAGGAGTATATAGAAACATGGTGGAATCCCAGCTGATGAAGCAAAGGATTCTTAAAGGAATGAGATGACCATGCGGATCCTGTTTAATTCTCTGAAACAGAATCCGCACTTTTCACCTGCCAAACACATGCCCACTACTCCTCTCTGGGGATAAAAAAACAAACCAGCGATCTGATAAAGGGCCTGACCCCCACCATCCACATCGACCACACACACAAAAAAAACCCTACCCTCCAGCTACTAATTATAATGCTAACTTGCAAAATTTCCCTGCATTTTAAAACAATGGAAAAATGGTGGTGGGATGATACTTAGAAGAATGGCTTCTTGTCAGGCTCCACTAACAAAAATAGGCAACACCAAGTCAGCTACTCCTCAGCATAGTTATGTCCGTCGCAGCCATCTTGGGTTTCAGGAGGCACAAACAAAGGTTCTCACAATTATGGTGAAACGCTGAACACCTGCAAATAATTTTCAACGTAGTGGTTAATTGAAAAGCTCTGCGGCATACTTCTTGGAACAAGCCAGTTACCTGTTCCCACGCAAAGAGGAGTATATAGAACCATGGTGGATTTCCAGCTGATGAAGTAAAGGATTATTAAAGAACGGGATGACCATGGGGATCATCGTTAATTCTCTGAAACAGAATCCGCCCTTTTCACCTGCCAAACACATGCCCACTTCTCCTCTCTGGGGATAATAAAAACTAACCAGCGAACTGACAGAGGGCCTGACCCCCACCATCCACATCGACCACACAAAGAAAAAAAAACCGTAACCTCCACCTACTAATTATAATGCTAACTTGCAAAATTTCCCTGCATTTTAAAACAATGGAAAAATGGTGGTGGGATGATACTTAGAAGAATGGCTTCTTGTCAGTCTCCACTAACAAAAATAGGCAACACCAAGTCAGCTACTCCTCAGCATAGTTATGTCCGTCGCTGCCTCTTCGGTTTCAGGAGGCACATACAAACGTTATCAAAATTATGGTGAAACGCTGAAAACCTGCTAATAATTTTCAACGTACTGCTTAATTGAAAAGCTCTGCGGCATACTTCTTGGAACAAGCCAGTTACCTGTTCCCATGCAAAGAGGAGTATATAGATCCATGGTGGATTTCCAGCTGATGAAGTAAAGGATTATTAAAGAAACGGGATGACCATGGAGATCATCGTTAATTCTCTGAAACAGAATCCGCCCTTTTCACCTGCCAAACACATGCCCACTTCTCCTCTCTGGGGATAATAAAATCTAACAAGTGAACTGACAGTGGGCCTGACCCCCTCCATCCACATCGACCACACACACAAAAAAAAACGGTACCCTGCAGCTACTAATTATAATGCTAACTTGCAAAATTTCCCTGCATTTTAAAACAATGGAAAAATGGTGGTGGGATCATACTTAGAAGAATGGCTTCTTGTCTGTCTCCACTAACAAAAATAGGCAACACCAAGTCAGCTACTCCTCAGCATAGTTATGTCCGTCGCAGCCTTCTTGGCTTTCAGGAGGGACATACAAACGTTATCAAAATTATGGTGAAACGCTGAAAACCTGAAAATAATTTTCAACGTACTGGTTAATTTGAAAACTCTCCAGCATAATTCTTGGAACAAGCCAGGTACCTGTGCCCACGCATAGAGGAGTATATAGAAACATGGTGGAATCCCAGCTGATGAAGCAAAGGATTCTTAAAGGAATGAGATGACCATGCGGATCCTGTTTAATTCTCTGAAACAGAATCCGCACTTTTCACCTTCCAAACACATGCCCACTACTCTTCTCTGGGGATAATAAAAACAAACCAGCGATCTGACAGAGGGCCTGAACACCCATCCTGACCGACCCCACAAAACAAAAAAGTACCCTTCAGCTACTAATTATAATGCCAATTTGCAAAATTTCCCTGCATTTTTAAACAATGGAGAAATGATGGTGGGATGATACTTAGAAGAATGGCTTCTTGTCAGTCTCCACTATCAAAAATAGGCAACACCAAGTCAGCTACTCCTCAGCATAGTTATGTCCGTCGCAGCCTTCTAGGGTTTCAGGAGGCACAAACAAAGGTTCTCACAATTATGGTAAAACGCTGAACACCTGCAAATAATTTTCAACGTAGTGGTTAATTGAAAAGCTCTGCGGCATACTTCTTGGAACAAGCCAGTTACCTGTGCCATCGCAAAGAGGAGTATATAGAACCATGGTGGATTTCCAGCTGATGAAGTAAAGGATTATTAAAGGAACGGGATGACCATGGGGATCATCGTTAATTCTCTGAAACAGAATCCGCCCTTTTCACCTGCCAAACACATGCCCACTTCTCCTCTCTGGGGATAATAAAAACCAACCAGCGAACTGACAGAGGGCCTGACCCCCACCATCCACATCGACCACACAAAAAAAAAAAACCGTACCCTCCAGCTACTAATTATAATGCTAACTTGCAAAATTTCCCTGCATTTTAAAACAATGGAAAAATGGTGGTGCATGATATTTAGAAGAATGGCTTCTTGTCAGTCTCCACTAACAAAAATAGGCAACACCAAGTCAGCTACTCCTCAGCATAGTTATGTCCCTCGCAGCCTTCTAGGATTTCAGGAGGCACAAACAAAGGTTCTCACAATTATGGTAAAACGCTGAACACCTGCAAATAATTTTCAACGTAGTGGTTAATTGAAAAGCTCTGCGGCATACTTCTTGGAACAAGCCAGTTACCTGTTCCCACGCAAAGAGGAGTATAGAGAACCATGGTGGATTTCCAGCTGATGAAGTAAAGGATTATTAAAGGAACGGGATGACCATGGGGATCATCGTTAATTCTCTGAAACAGAATCCGCCCTTTTCACCTGCCAAACACATGCCCACTTCTCCTCTCTGGGGATAATAAAAACTAACCAGCGAACTGACAGAGGGCCTGACCCCCCCATCCACATCGACCACACACACAAAAAAAAAACCGTACCCTCCAGCTACTAATTATAATGCTAACTTGCAAAATTTCCCTGCATTTTAAAACAATGGAAAAATGATGGTGGGATGATACTTAGAAGAATGGCTTCTTGTCAGTCTCCACTAACAAAAATAGGCAACACCAAGTCAGCTACTCCTCAGCATAGTTATGTCCGTCGCAGCCTTCTTGGGTTTCAGGAGGCACAAACAGACGTTATCACAATTATGGTGAAACGCTGAACACCTGTAAATAATTTTCAACGTACTGGTTAATTATAAAGCTCTGCGGCATACTTCTTGGAACAAGGCAGTTACCTGTTCCCACGCAAAGAGGAGTATATAGAACCATGGTGGATTTCCAGCTGATGAAGTAAAGGATTATTAAAGGAACGGGATGACCATGGGGATCATCGTTAATTCTCTGAAACGGAATCCGCCCTTTTCACCTGCCAAACACATGCCCACTTCTCCTCTCTGGGGATAATAAAAACTAACCAGCGAACTGACAGAGGGCCTGACCCCCCCATCCACATCGACCACACACACAAAAAAAAAACCGTACCCTCCAGCTACTAATTATAATGCTAACTTGCAAAATTTCCCTGCATTTTAAAACAATGGAAAAATGGTGGTGGATGATACTTAGAAGAATGTCTTCTTGTCAGTCTCCACTAACAAAAATAGGCAACACCAAGTAAGCTACTCCTCAGCATAGTTATTTCCGTCGCAGCCTTCTTGGATTTCAGGAGGGACATACAAACGTTATCAAAATTATGGTGAAACGCTGAAAACCTGCAAATTATTTTCAACGTACTGGTTAATTTGAAAACTCTCCAGCATAATTCTTGGAACAAGCCAGGTACCTGTGCCCACGCATATAGGAGTATATAGAATCATGGTGGAATCCCAGCTCATGAAGCAAAGGATTCTTAAAGGAACGGGATTACCATGCGGATCCTGTTTAATTCTGTGAAACAGATCCGCAGTTTTCCCCGGCCATACTAATACCCACTTCTCCTCTCTGGGGATAATAAAAACCAACCGGGGAACTGACAGAGGGGCTGACCAACACATCCACACCGACCCCACAGGAAAAAAAAAAAACAAAAAACACCGTAGCCTCCAGCTACTAATTATAATGCTAACTTGCAAAATTTTCCTGCATTTTTAAACAATGGAAAAATGATGGTGAGATGATACTTAGAAGAATGGCTTCTTGTCAGTCTCCACTAACAAAAATAGGCAACACCAAGTCAGCTACTCCTCAGCATAGTTATGTCCGTCGCAGCCTTCTAGGGTTTCAGGAGGCACAAACAAAGGTTCTCACAGTTATGGTGAAACGCTGAACACCTGCAAATAATTTTCAACGTAGTGGTTAATTGAAAAGCTCTGCGGCATACTTCTTGGAACAAGCCAGTTACCTGTACCCACGCAAAGAGGAGTATATAGAACCATGGTGGATTTCCAGCTGATGAAGTAAAGGATTATTAAAGGAACGGGATGACCATGGGGATCATCGTTAATTCTCTGAAACAGAATCCGCCCTTTTCACCTGCCAAACACATGCCCACTTCTCCTCTCTGGGGATAATAAAAACTAACCAGCGAACTGACAGAGGGCCGGACCCCCCCATCCACCTCGACCACACACAAAAAAAAAAACCGTACCCTCCAGCTACTAATTATAATGCTAACTTGCAAAATTTCCCTGCATTTTAAAACAATGGAAAAATGGTGGTGGGATGATACTTAGAAGAATGGCTTCTTGTCAGTCTCCACTAACAAAAATAGGCAACACCAAGTCAGCTACTCCTCAGCATAGTTATGTCCGTCGCAGCCTTCTTGGGTTTCAGGAGGCACAAACACACGTTATCACAATTATGGTGAAACGCTGAACACCTGCAAATAATTTTCAACGTAGTGGTTAATTGAAAAGCTCTGCGGCATACTTCTTGGAACAAGCCAGTTACCTGTTCCCACGCAAAGAGGAGTATATAGAACCATGGTGCATTTCCACCTGCTGAAGTAAAGGATTATTAAAGGAACGGGATCACCATGGGGATCATCCTTAATTCTCTGAAACAGAATCCGCCCTTTTCACCTGCCAAACACAGGCCCACTTCTCCTCTCTGGGGATAATAAAAACTAACCACCGAACTGACAGAGGACCTGATCGCCCACCATCCACATCGACCACACACACACAAAAAAAAAAACCGTACCCTTCAGCTACTAATTATAATGCTAACTTGCAAAATTTCCCTGCATTTTAAAACAATGGAAAAATGGTGGTGGGATCATACTTAGAAGAATGGCTTCTTGTCTGTCTCCACTAACAAAAATAGGCAACACCAAGTCAGCTACTCCTCAGCATAGTTATGTCCGTCGCAGCCTTCTTCGGTTCAGGAGGCACAAACACACGTTATCACAATTATGGTGAAACGCTGAACACCTGCAAATCATTTTCAATGTAGTGGTTAATTGAAAAGCTCTGCGGCATACGTCTTGGAACAAGGCAGTTACCTGTTGCCACGCAAAGAGGAGTATATAGAACCATGGTAGATTTCCAGCTGATGAAGTAAAGGATTATTAAAGGAACGGGATGACCATGGAGATCATCGTTAATTCTCTGAAACTGAATCCGCCTTTTCACCTGCCAAACACATGCCCACTTCTCCTCTCTGGGGATAATAAAAACTAACCGGCGAACTGACAGAGGGCCTGACCCCCCCCATCCACATCGACCACACACACAAAAAAAAAACCTACCCTCCAGCTACTAATTATAATGCTAACTTGCTAAATTTCCCTGCATTTTAAAACAATGGAAAAATGGTGGTGGGATCATACTTAGAAGAATGGCTTCTTGTCTGTCTCCACTAACAAAAATAGGCAACACCAAGTCAGCTACTCCTCAGCATAGTTATGTCCGTCGCAGCCTTCTTGGGTTTGAGGAGGGACATACAAACGTT
Source organism: Eulemur rufifrons (assembly GCF_041146395.1). Classification (NCBI taxonomy): domain Eukaryota; kingdom Metazoa; phylum Chordata; class Mammalia; order Primates; family Lemuridae; genus Eulemur; species Eulemur rufifrons. Next base: position 473,087 of record NC_090984.1, on the reverse strand, counting down.
TTCAAAATTATGGTGAAACGCTGAAAACCTGCAAATAATTTTCAACGTACTGGTTAATTTGAAAACACTCCAGCATAATTCTTGGAACAAGCCAGGTACCTGTACCCACGCATAGAGGAGTATATAGAAACATGGTGGAATCCCAGCTGATGAAGCAAAGGATTCTTAAAGGAATGAGATGACCATGGGGATCCTGTTTAATTCTCTGAAACAGAATCCGCATTTTTCACCTGCCAAACACATGCCCACTACTCTTCTCTGGGGATAATAAAAACAAACCAGCGATCTGACAGAGGGCCTCAACACCCATCCTGACCGACCCCACAAAACAAAAAAGTACCCTCCAGCTACTAATTATAATGCCAATTTGCAAAATTTCCCTGCATTTTTAAACAATGGAGAAATCATGGTGGGATGATACTTAGAAGAATGGCTTCTTGTCAGTCTCCACTGACAAAAATAGGCAACACCAAGTCAGCTACGCCTCAGCATAGTTATGTCCGTAGCAGCCATATTTGGTTTCAGTAGGCACATACACACGTTATCACAATTATGGTGAAACGCTGAAAACCTGCAAAGGATTGTCAACATACTGGTTCATTGAAAAGCTCTGAGGCATACTTCTTGGAACTAGCCAGTTTCCTGTGCCCACGCGTGGACAAGTATATAGAACCATGGTGGATTCCCAGCTCATGAAGCAAAGGATTCTTAAAGGAACGGGATTACCATGCGGATCCTGTTTAATTCTCTGAAACAGATCCGCAGTTTTCACCTGCCATACTAATACCCACTTCTCCTCTCTGGGGTAATGAAAACCAATCGGGGAACTGACAGAGGGCCTGACCAACACATCCACACCGACCCCAGAAGAAAAAACAAAAAAAAAAAATCAACGTAGCCTCCTGCTACTAATTATAATTCTAACTTGCAAAATTTCCCTGCATTTTAAAACAATGGGAAAATGGTCGTGGGATGATACTTAGAAGAATGGCTTCTTGTCAGTCTCCACTAACAAAAATAGGCAACACCAAGTCAGCTACTCCTCAGCATAGTTATGTCCGTCGCAGCCTTCTAGGGTTTCAGGAGGCACAAACAAAGGTTCTCACAATTATGGTAAAACGCTGAACACCTGCAACAATTTTCAACGTATTGGTTAATTGAAAAGCTCTGCGGCATACTTCTTGGAACAAGGCAGTTACCTGTTCCCACGCAAAGAGGAGTATAGAGAACCATGGTGGATTTCCAGCTGATGAAGTAAAGGATTATTAAAGGAACGGGATGACCATGGGGATCATCGTTAATTCTCTGAAACAGAATCCGCCCTTTTCACCTGCCAAACACATGCCCACTTCTCCTCTCTGGGGATAATAAAAACTAACCAGCGAACTGACAGAGGGTCTGACCCCCCCCATCCAGATCGACCACACACAAAAAAAAAACCATACCCTCGAGCTACTAATTATAATGCTAACTTGCAAAATTTCCCTGCATTTTAAAACAATGGAAAAATGGTGGTGGGATGATACTTAGAAGAATGGCTTCTTGTCAGTCTCCACTGACAAAAATAGGCAACACCAAGTCAGCTACGCCTCAGCATAGTTATGTCCGTAGCAGCCATATTTGGTTTCAGTAGGCACATACACACGTTATCACAATTATGGTGAAACGCTGAAAACCTGCAAAGGATTTTCAACATAATGGTTAATTGAAAAGCTCTGAAGCATACTTCTTGGAACAAGCCAGTTACCTGTTCCCACGCAAAGAGGAGTATATAGAACCATGGTGGATTCCCAGCTCATGAAGCAAATGATTCTTAAAGGAACGGGATTACCATGCGGATCCTGTTTAATTCTCTGAAACAGATCCGCAGTTTACACCTGCCATACTAATACCCACTTCTCCTCTCCAGGGATAATAAAAACAAACCAGCGAACTGACAAAGGGACTGACAAACACATCCACACCGACCCCACAGGAAAAAAAAAAAAAAAACAGCGTAGCCTCCTGCTAATAATTATAATTCTAACTTGCAAAATTTCCCTGCATTTTAAAACAATGGAAAAATGGTGGTGGGATGATACTTAGAAGAATGGCTTCTTGTCAGTGTCCACTAACAAAAATAGGCAACACCAAGTCAGCTACTCCTCAGCATAGTTATGTCCGTCGCAGCCTTCTAGGGTTTCAGGAGGCACAAACAAAGGTTCTCACAATTATGGTAAAACGCTGAACACCTGCAAATAATTTTCAACGTATTGGTTAATTGAAAAGCTCTGCGGCATACTTCTTGGAACAAGCCAGTTACCTGTTCCCACGCAAAGAGGAGTATAGAGAACCATGGTGGATTTCCAGCTGATGAAGTAAAGGATTATTAAAGGAACGGGATGACCATGGGGATCATCGTTAATTCTCTGAAACAGAATCCGCCCTTTTCACCTGCCAAACACATGCCCACTTCTCCTCTCTGGGGATAATAAAAACTAACCAGCGAACTGACAGAGGGCCTGACCCCCCCATCCACATCGACCACACACACAAAAAAAAAACCGTACCCTCCAGCTACTAATTATAATGCTAACTTGCAAAATTTGCCTGCATTTTAAAACAATGGAAAAATGGTGGTGGGATGATACTTAGAAGAATGGCTTCTTGTCAGTCTCCACTAACAAAAATAGGCAACACCAAGTCAGCTACTCCTCAGCATAGTTATGTCCGTCGCAGCCTTCTTGGGTTTCAGGAGGCACAAACAAAGGTTCTCACAATTATGGTGAAACGCTGAACACCTGCTAATAATTTTCAACGTAGTGGTTAATTGAAAAACTCTGCGGCATACTTCTTGGAACAAGCCAGTTACCTGTTCCCACGCAAAGAGGAGTATAGAGAACCATGGTGGATTTCCAGCTGATGAAGTAAAGGATTATTAAAGGAACGGGATGACCATGGGGATCATCGTTAATTCTCTGAAACAGAATCCGCCCTTTTTACCTGCCAAACACATGCCCACTACTCTTCTCTGGGGATAATAAAAACAAACCAGCGATCTGACAGAGGGCCTGAACACCCATCCTGACCGACCCCACAAAACAAAAAAGTACCCTCCAGCTACTAATTATAATGCCAATTTGCAAAATTTCCCTGCATTTTTAAACAATGGAGAAATCATGGTGGGATGATACTTAGAAGAATGGCTTCTTGTCAGTCTCCACTGACAAAAATAGGCAACACCAAGTCAGCTACGCCTCAGCATAGTTATGTCCGTAGCAGCCATATTTGGTTTCAGTAGGCACATACACACGTTATCACAATTATGGTGAAACGCTGAAAACCTGCAAATTATTGTCAACATACTGGTTCATTGAAAAGCTCTGAGGCATACTTCTTGGAACTAGCCAGTTTCCTGTGCCCACGCGTGGACAAGTATATAGAACCATGGTGGAATACCAGCTCATGAAGCAAAGGATTCTTAAAGGAACGGGATTACCATGCGGATCCTGTTTAATTCTCTGAAACAGATCCGCAGGTTTCACCTGCCATACTAATACCGACTTCTCCTCTCTGGGGATAATGAAAACCAACCGGGGATCTGACAGAGGGCCTGTCCAACACATCCACACCGACCCCACAGGAAAAAAAAAAAAAATCAACGTAGCCTCCAGCTACTAATTATAATTCTAACTTGCAAAATTTCCCTGCATTTTAAAACAATGGAAAAATGGTGGTGGGATGATACTTAGAAGAATGGCTTCTTGTCAGTCTCCACTAACAAAAATAGGCAACACCAAGTCAGCTACTCCTCAGCATAGTTATGTCCGTCGCAGCCTTCTAGGGTTTCAGGAGGCACAAACAAAGGTTCTCACAATTATGGTAAAACGCTGAACACCTGCAAACAATTTTCAACGTATTGGTTAATTGAAAAGCTCTGCAGCATACTTCTTGGAACAAGGCAGTTACCTGTTCCCACGCAAAGAGGAGTATAGAGAACCATGGTGGATTTCCATCTGATGAAGTAAAGGATTATTAAAGGAACGGGATGACCATGGGGATCATCGTTAATTCTCTGAAACAGAATCCGCCCTTTTCACCTGCCAAACACATGCCCACTTCTCCTCTCTGGGGATAATAAAAACTAACCAGCGAACTGACAGGGGGCCTACCACCCCATCCACATCGACCAAACACACACAAAAAAAAAACCGTACCCTCCAGCTACTAATTATAATGCTAACTTGCAAAATTTCCCTGCATTTTAAAACAATGGAAAAATGGTGGTGGGATGATACTTAGAAGAATGGCTTCTTGTCAGTCTCCACTAACAAAAATAGGCAACACCAAGTCAGCTATCCTCAGCATAGCTAGGTCCATCGCAGCCTTCTTGGGTTTCAGGAGGCACAAACAAACGTTATCACAATTATGGTGAAACGCTGAACACCTGCAAATAATTTTCAACGTAGTGGTTAATTGAAAAGCTCTGCGGCATACTTGTTGGAACAAGCCAGTTACCTGTTCCCACGCAAAGAGGAGTATATAGAACCATGGTGGATTTCCAGCTGATGAAGTAAAGGATTATTAAAGGAACGGGATGACCATGGGGATCATCGTTAATTCTCTGAAACAGAATCCGCCCTTTTCACCTGCCAAACACATGCCCACTTCTCCTCTCTGGGGATAATAAAAACTAACCAGCGAACTGACAGAGGGCCTGACCCCCCCATCCACATCGACCACACACAAAAAAAAACCGTACCCTCCAGCTACTAATTATAATGCTAACTTGCAAAATTACCCTGCATTTTAAAACAATGGAAAAATGGTGGTGGGATGATACTTAGAAGAATGGCTTCTTGTCAGTCTCCACTAACAAAAATAGGCAACACCAAGTCAGCTACTCCTCAGCATAGTTATGTCCGTCGCAGCCTTCTTGGGTTTCAGGAGGCACAAACAAAGGTTCTCACAATTATGGTGAAACGCTGAACACCTGCAAATAATTTTCAACGTAGTGGTTAATTGAAAAACTCTGCGGCATACTTCTTGGAACAACCCAGTTACCTGTTCCCACGCAAAGAGGAGTATAGAGAACCATGGTGGATTTCCAGCTGATGAAGTAAAGGATTATTAAAGGAACGGGTTGACCATGGGGATCATCGTTAATTCTCTGAAACAGAATCCGGCCTTTTTACCTGCCAAACACATGCCCACTTCTCCTCTCTGGGGATAATAAAAACTAACCAGCGAACTGACAGAGGGTCTGACCCCCCCCCATCCAGATCGACCACACACAAAAAAAAAACCATACCCTCCAGCTACTAATTATAATGCTAACTTGCAAAATTTCCCTGCATTTTAAAACAATGGAAAAATGGTGGTTTGATCATACTTAGAAGAATGGCTTCTTGTCTGTCTCCACTAACAAAAATAGGCAACACCAAGTCAGCTACTCCTCAGCATAGTTATGTCCGTCGCTGCATTCTTGGGTTTCAGGAGGGACATACAAACGTTATCAAAATTATGGTGAAACGCTGAAAACCTGCAAATAATTTTCAACGTAGTAGTTAATTTGAAAACTCTCCAGCATAATTCTTGGAAAAAGCCAGGTACCTGTGCCCACGCATAGAGGAGTATATAGAAACATGGTGGAATCCTAGCTGATGAAGCAAAGCATTCTTAAAGGAATCAGATGACCATGCGGATCCTGTTTAATTCTCTGAAACAGAATCCGCCCTTTTCACCTGCCAAACACATGCCCACTACTCTTCTCTGGGGATAATAAAAACAAACCACCGATTTGACAGAGGGCCTGAACACCCATCCTGACCGACCCCACAAAACAAAAAAGTACCCTCCCCCTACTAATTATAATGCCAATTTGCAAAATTTCCCTGCATTTTTAAACAATGGAGAAATGATGGTGGGATGATACTTAGAAGAATGGCTTCTTGTCAGTCTCCACTGACAAAAATAGGAAACACCAAGTCAGCTACGCCTCAGCATAGTTATGTCCGTAGCAGCCATATTTGGTTTCAGTAGGCATATACACACGTTATCACAATTATGGTGAAACGCTGAAAACCTGCAAAGGATTTTCAACATACTGGTTAATTGAAAAGCTCTGAGGCATACTTCTTGGAACTAGCCAGTTTCCTGTGCCCACGCATAGACAAGTATATAGAACCATGGTGGATTCCCAGCTCATGAAGCAAAGGATTCTTAAAGGAACGGGATTACCATGCGGATCCTGTTTAATTCTCTGAAACAGATCCACAGTTTTCACCTGCCATACTAATACCAACTTCTCCTCTCTGGGGATAACAAAAACCAACTGGGGAACTGACAGAGGGCCTGACCAACACATCCACACCGACCCCACAGGAAAAAAAAAAAAAAAACACCGTAGCCTCCTGCTAATAATTATAATGCTAACTTGCAAAATTTTCCTGCATTTTTAAACAATGGAAAAATGATGGTTAGATGATACTTACAAGAATGGATTCTTGTCAGTCTCCACTAACAAAAATAGGCAAAACCAAGTCAGCTACGCCTCAGCATAGTTATGTCCATCGCAGCCTTCTTGGGTTTCAGGAGGCACAAACACACGTTATCACAATTATGGTGAAACGCTGAACACCTGCAAATAATTTTCAACGTACTGGTTAATTGAAAAGCTCTGCGGCATACTTCTTGGAACAAGCCAGTTACCTGTTCCCAGGTAAACAGGACTATATAGAACCATGGTGGATTTCCAGCTGATGAAGTAAAGGATTATTAAAGGAACGGGATGACCATGGGGATCATCGTTAATTCTCTGAAACAGAATCCGCCCTTTTCACCTGCCAAACACATGCCCACTTCTCCTCTCTGGGGATAATAAAAACTAACCAGCGAACTGACAGAGGGCCTGACCCCCACCATCCACATCGACTACACAAAAAAAAAAAAACCGTACCCTCCAGCTACTAATTATAATGCTAACTTGCAAAATTTCCCTGCATTTTAAAACAATGGAAAAATGGTGGTGGGATCATACTTAGAAGAATGGCTTCTTGACTGTCTCCACTAACAAAAATAGGCAACACCAAGTCAGCTACTCCTCAGCATAGTTATCTCCGTCGCAACCTTCTTGGGTTTCAGGAGGGACATACAAACGTTATCAAAATTATGGTGAAACGATGAAGACCTGCAAATAATTTTCAACGTAGTAGTTAATTGAAAAGCTCTGCGATATACTTCTTGGAACAAGCCAGTTACCTGTTCCCACGCAAAGAGGAGTATATAGAACCATGGTGGAATCCCAGCTGATGAAGCAAAGGATTCTTAAAGGAATCAGATGACCATGCGGATCCTCTTTAATTCTCTGAAACAGAATCCGTACTTTTCACCTGCCAAACACATGCCCACTACTCTTCTCTGGGGATAATAAAAACAAACCAGCGATCTGACAGAGGGCCTGAACACCCATCCTGACTGACCCCACAAAACAAAAAAGTACCCTCCAGCTACTAATTATAATGCCAATTTGCAAAATTTCCCTGCATTTTTTAAACAATGGAGAAATGATGGTGGGATGATACTTAGAAGAATGGCTTCTTGCAGTCTCCACTGACAAAAATAGGCAACACCAAGTCAGCTACGCCTCAGCATAGTTATGTCCGTAGCAGCCATATTTGGTTTCAGTAGGCACATACACACGTTATCACAATTATGGTGAAACGCTGAAAACCTGCAAAGGATTGTCAACATACTGGTTCATTGAAAAGCTCTGAGGCATACTTCTTGGAACAAGCCAGTTACCTGTTCCCACGCAAAGAGGAGTATATAGAACCATGGTGGATTCCCAGCTCATGAAGCATAGGATTCTTAAAGGAACGGGATTACCATGCGGATCCTGTTTAATTCTCTGAAACAGATCCGCAGTTTTCACCTGCCATACTAATACCCACTTGTCCTCTCTGGGGATAATAAAAACAAACCAGCGAACGGACAGAGGGCCTGACCAACACATCCACACCGACACCACAGGAAAAAAAAAAAAAGAAACACCGTAGAATCCAGCTACTAATTATAATGCTAACTTGCAAAATTTTCCTGCTTTTTTAAACAATGGAAAAATGATGGTGAGATGATAATTACAAGAATGGATTCTTGTCAGACTCCACTAACAAAAATAGGCAAAACCAAGTAAGCTACGCCTCAGCATAGTTATGTCCGTCGCAGCCTTCTTGGGTTTCAGGAGGCACAAACACACGTTATCACAATTATGGTGAAACGCTGAACACCTGCAAATAATTTTCAACGTACTGGTTAATTGAAAAGCTCTGAGGCATACTTCTTGGAACTAGCCAGTTTCCTGTGCCCACGCATAGACAAATATATAGAACCATGGTGGATTTCCAGCTGATGAAGTAAAGGATTATTAAAGGAACGGGATGACCATGGGGATCATCGTTAATTCTCTGAAACAGAATCCGCCCTTTTCACCTGCCAAACACATGCCCACTTCTCCTCTCTGGGGATAATAAAAACTAACCAGCGAACTGACAGAGGGCCTGACCCCCACATCCACATCGACCACACACACACAAAAAAAAAACGTACCCTCCAGCTACTAATTATAATGCTAACTTGCAAAATTTTCCTGCATTTTAAAACAATGGAAAAATGGTGGTGGGATGATACTTAGAAGAATGGCTTCTTGTCAGTCTCCACTAACAAAAATAGGCAACACCAAGTCAGCTACTCCTCAGCATAGTTATGTCCGTCGCAGCCTTCTTGGGTTTCAGGAGGCACAAACAAAGGTTCTCACAATTATGGTGAAACGCTGAACCCCTGCAAATAATTTTCAACGTAGTGGTTAATTGAAAAGCTCTGCGGCATACTTCTTGGAACAAGGCAGTTACCTGTTCCCACGCAAAGAGGAGTATATAGAACCATGGTGGATTTCCAGCTGATGAAGTAAAGGATTATTAAAGGAACGGGATGACCATGGGGATCATCGTTAATTCCCTGAAACAGAATCCGCCCTTTTCACCTGCCAAACACATGCCCACTTCTCCTCTCTGGGGATAATAAAAACTAACCAGCGAACTGTCAGAGGTCCTGACCCCCACCATCGACATCGACCACACACACAAAAAAAAACCGTACCCTCCAGCTACTAATTATAATGCTAACTTGCAAAATTTTCCTGCATTTTAAAACAATGGAAAAATGGTGGTGGGATGAGACTTAGAAGAATGGCTTCTTGTCAGTCTCCACTAAGAAAAATAGGCAACACCAAGTCAGCTACTCCTCAGCATAGTTATGTCCGTCGCAGCCTTCTAGGGTTTCAGGAGGCACAAACAAAGGTTCTCAAAATTATGGTAAAACACTGAACACCTGCAAATAATTTTCAACGTAGTGGTTAATTGAAAAGCTCTGCGGCATACTTCTTGGAACAAGCCAGTTACCTGTTGGACGCAAAGAGGAGTATAGAGAACCGTGGTGGATTTCCAGCTGATGAAGTAAAGGTTATTAAAGGAACGGGATGACCATGGGGATCATCGTTAATTCTCTGAAACAGTCCGCCCTTTTCACCTGCCAAACACATGCCCACTTCTCCTCTCTGGGGATAATAAAAACTAACCAGCGAACTGACAGAGGGCCTGACCCCCCAATCCACATCGACAACACAAAAAAAAAAAAAAAAAAACCGTACCCTCCAGCTACTAATTATAATGCTAACATGCAAAATTTCCCTGCATTTTAAAACAATGGAAAAATGGTGGTGGGATGATACTTAGAAGAATGGCTTCTTGTCAGTCTCCACTAACAAAAATAGGCAACACCAAGTCAGCTACTCCTCAGCATAGTTATGTCCGTCGCAGCCTTCTTGGGTTTCAGGAGGCACAAACAAAGGTTCTCACAATTATGGTGAAACGCTGAACACCTGCAAATACTTTTCAACGTAGTGGTTAATTGAAAAGCTCTGTGGCATACTTCTTGGAACAAGGCAGTTACCTGTTCCCACGCAAAGAGAAGTATAGAGAACCATGGTGGATTAGCAGCTGATGAAGTAAAGGATTATTAAGGGAACGGGATGACCATGGGGATCATCGTTAATTCTCTGAAACAGAATCCGCCCTTTTCACCTGCCAAACACATGCCCACTTCTCCTCTCTGGGGTTAATAAAAACTAACCAGCGAACTGACAGAGGGCCTGAACCCCACCATCCACATCGACCACACACAAAAAAAAAAACGTACCCTCCAGCTACTAATTATAATGCTAACTTGCAAAATTTCCCTGCATTTTAAAACAATGGAAAAATGGTGGTGGGATGATACTCAGAGGAATGGCTTCTTGTCAGTCTCCACTAACAAAAATAGGCAACACCAAGTCAGCTACTCCTCAGCATAGTTATGTCCGTCGCAGCCTTCTTGGGTTTCAGGAGGCACAAACACACGTTATCAAAATTATGGTGAAACGCTGAAAACCTGCAAATAGTTTTCAACGTACTGGTTAATTTGAAAACTCTCCAGCATAATTCTTGGAACAAGCCAGGTACCTGTGCCCACGCATAGAGGAGTATATAGAGACATGGTGGAATCCCAGCTGATGAAGCAAAGGATTCTTAAAGGAATCAGATGACCATGCGGATCCTGTTTAATTCTCTCAAACAGAATCCGCACTTTTCACCTGCCAAACACATGCCCACTACTCTTCTCTGGGGATAATAAAAACAAACCAGCGATCTGACAGAGGGCCTGAACACCCATCCTGACCGACCCCACACAAAAAAAAGTACCCTCCAGCTACTAATTATAATGCAAATTTGCAAAATTTCCCTGCATTTTTAAACAATGGAGAAATGATGGTGGGATGATACTTAGAAGAATGGCTTCTTGTCAGTCTCCACTGACAAAAATAGGCAACACCAAGTCAGCTACGCCTCAGCATAGTTATGTCCGTAGCAGCCATATTTGGTTTCAGTAGGCACATACACACGTTATCACAATTATGGTGAAACGCTGAAAACCTGCAAAGGATTGTCAACATACTGGTTAATTGAAAAGCTCTGAGGCATACTTCTTGGAACAAGCCAGTTACCTGTTCCCACGCAAAGAGGAGTATATAGAACCATGGTGGATTCCCAGCTCATGAAGCAAAGGATTCTTAAAGGAACGGGATTACCATGCGGATCCTGTTTAATTCTCTGAAACAGATCCGCAGTTTTCACCTGCCATACTAATACCCAATTCTCCTCTCTGGGGATAATAAACACCAACCGGGGAACTGACAGAGGGCCTGACCAACACATCCACACTGACCCAACAGGAAAAAAAAAAAAAAAACACCGTAGCCTCCAGCTACTAATTATAATGCTAACTTGCAAAATTTTCCTGCATTTTTAAACAATGGAAAAATTAGGGTCAGATGATACTTACAAGAATGGATTCTTGTCAGTCCACACTAACAAAAATAGGCAACACAAAGTCAGCTACTCCTCAGCATATTTATGTCCGTCGCAGCCTTCTAGGGTTTCAGGAGGCACAAACAAAGTTTCCCACAATTATGGTGAAACGCTGAACACCTGCAAATAATTTTCAACGTAGTGGTTAATTGAAAAGCTCTGCGGCATACTTCTTGGAACAAGCCAGTTACCTGTTCCCACGCAAAGAGGAGTATATAGAACCATGGTGGATTTCCAGCTGATGAAGTAAAGGATTATTAAAGGAAAGGGATGACCATGGGGATCATAGTTAATTCTCTGAAACAGAATCCGCCCTTTTCACCTGCCAAACACATGCCCACTTCTCCTCTCTGGGGATAATAAAAACCAACCGGGGAACTGACAGAGGGCCTGACCCACCCCCCATCCACATCGACGACACAAAACAAAAACCGTACCCTCCAGCTACTAATTATAATGCTAACTTGCAAAATTTCCCTGCATTTTAAAGCAATGGAAAAATGGTGGTGGAATCATACTTAGAAGAATGGCTTCTTGTCTGTCTCCACTAACAAAAATAGGCAACACCAAGTCAGCTACTCCTCAGCATAGTTATGTCCGTCGCAGCCTTCTTGGGTTTCAGGAGGGACATACAAACGTTATCAAAATTATGGTGAAACGCTAAACACCTGCAAATAATTTTCAACGTACTGGTTAATTTGAAAACTCTCCAGCATAATCCTTGGAACAAGCCAGGTACCTGTGCCCACGCATAGAGGAGTATATAGAAACATGGTGGAATCCCAGCTGATGAAGCAAAGGATTCTTAAAGGAATCAGATGACCATGCGGATCCTGTTTAATTCTCTGAAACAGAATCCGCACTTTTCACCTGCCAAACACATGCCCACTACTCTTCTCTGGGGATAATAAAAACAAACCAGCGATCTGACAGAGGGCCTGAACACCCATCCTGACCGACCCCACAAAACAAAACGTACCCTCCAGCTACTAATTATAATGCCAATTTGCAAAATTTCCCTGCATTTTTAAACAATGGAGAAATGATGGTGGGATGATACTTAGAAGAATGGCTTCTTGTCAGTCTCCACCTGACAAAAATAGGCAACACCAAGTCAGCTACGCCTCAGCATAGTTATGTCCGTCGCAGCCATATTTGGTTTCAGTAGGCACATACACACGTTATCACAATTATTCTGAATCGCTGAAAACCTGCAAAGGATTTTCAACATACTGGTTAATTGAAAAGCTCTGAGGCATACTTCTTGGAACAAGCGAGTTTCCTGTGCCCACGCATAGAGAAGTATATAGAACCATGGTGGATTCCCAGCTCATGAAGCAAAGGATTCTTAAAGGAACGGGATTACCATGCGGATCCTGTTTAATTCTGTGAAACAGATCCGCAGTTTTTACCTGCCATACTAATACCCACTTCTCCTCTCTGGGGATAATAAAAACAAACCAGCGAACTGACAGAGGGCCTGACCAACACATCCACACCGACCCCACAGGAAAAAAAAAAAAAAAACAAAACACCGTAGCCTCCAGCTACTAATTATAATGCTAACTTGCAAAACTTTCCTGCATTTTTAAACAATGGAAAAATGATGGTGAGATGATACTTAGAAGAATGGATTCTTGTCAGTCTCCAGTAACAAAAATAGGCAAAACCAAGTCAGCTACGCCTCAGCATAGTTATGTCCGTCGCAGCCTTCTTGGGTTTCAGGAGGCACAAACAAACGTTATCACAATTATGGTGAAATGCTGAACACCTGCAAATAATTTTCAACCTACTGGTTAATTGAAAAGCTCTGAGGCATACTTCTTGGAACAAGCCAGTTACCTGTTCCCACGCAAAGAGGAGTATATAGAACCATGCTGGATTTCCAGCTGATGAAGTAAAGGATTATTAAAGGAACAGGATGACCACGGGGATCATCGTTAATTCTCTGAAACAGAATCCGCCCTTTTCACCTGCAAAACACATGCCCACTTCTCCTCTCTGGGGATAATAAAAACTAACCAGCGAACTGACAGAGGGCCTGATCCCCACCATCCACATCGACCACACAAAAAAAAAACCGTACCCTCCAGCTACTAATTATAATGCTAACTTGCAAAATTTCCCTGCATTTTAAAACAATGGAAAAATGGTGGTGGGATGATACTTAGAAGAATGGCTTCTTGTCAGTCTCCACTAACAAAAATAGGCAACACCAAGTCAGCTACTCCTCAGCATAGTTATGTCCGTCGCAGCCTTCTTGGGTTTCAGGAGGCACAAACAAACGTTATCACAATTATGGTGAAACGCTGAACACCTGCAACTAATTTTCAACGTATTGGTTAATTGAAAAGCTCTGCGGCATACTTCTTGGAACAAGGCAGTTACCTGTTCCCACGCAAAGAGGAGTATAGAGAACCATGGTGGATTTCCAGCTGATGAAGTAAAGGATTATTAAAGGAACGGGATGACCATGGGGATCATCGTTAATTCTCTGAAACAGAATCTGCCCCTTTCACCTGCCAAACACATGCCCACTTCTCCTCTCTGGGGATAATAAAAACTAACCAGCGAACTGACAGAGGGCCTGACCCCCCCATCCACATCGACCACACACACACAAAAAACCGTACCCTCCAGCTACTAAATATAATGCTAACTTGCAAAATTTCCCTGCATTTTAAAACAATGGAAAAATGGTGGTGGGATCATACTTAGAAGAATGGCTTCTTGTCTGTCTCCACTAACAAAAATAGGCAACACCAAGTCAGCTACTCCTCAGCATAGTTATGTTGTCGCAGCCTTATTGGGTTTCAGGAGGGACATACACACATTATCAAAATTATGGTGAAACGCTGAAAACCTGCAAATAATTTTCAACGTACTGGTTAATTTGAAAACTGTCCAGCATAATTCTTGGTACAAGCCAGGTACCTGTGCCCACGCATAGAGGAGTATATAGAAACATGGTGGAATCCCAGCTGATGAAGCAAAGGATTCTTAAAGGAATGAGATGACCATGCGCATTCTGTTTAATTCTCTGAAACAGAATCCGCACTTTTCACCTGCCAAACACATGCCCACTACTCTTCTCTGGGGATAATAAAAACAAACCAGCGATCTGACAGAGGGCCTGAACACCCATCCTGACCGACCCCACAAAACAAAAAAGGACCCTCCAGCTACTAATTATAATGCCAATTTGCAAAATTTCCCTGCATTTTTAAACAATGGAGAAATGATGGTGGGATGATACTTAGAAGAATGGCTTCTTCTCAGTCTCCACTGACAAAAATAGGCAACACCAAGTCAGCTACGCCTCAGCATAGTTATGTCCGTAGCAACCATATTTGGTTTCAGTAGGCACATACACACGTTATCACAATTATGGTGAAACGCTGAAAACCTGCAAAGGATTGTCAACATACTGGTTAATTGAAAAGCTCTGAGGCATACTTCTTGGAACTAGCCAGTGTCCTGTGCCCACGCATAGACAAGTATATAGAACCATGGTGGATTCCCAGCTCATGAAGCAAAGGATTCTTAAAGGAACGGGATTACCATACGGATCCCGTTTAATTCTCTGAAACAGATCCGCAGTTTTCACCTGCCATACTAATACCCACTTCTCCTCTCTGGGGATAATAAAAACCAACCGGGGAACTGACAGAGGGCCTGACCAACACATCCACACCGACCCCACAGGAAAAAAAAAAAAAAAAAACACCGTAGCCTCCAGCTACTAATTATAATGCTAACTTGCAAAATTTCCCTGCATTTTAAAACAATGGAAAAATGGTGGTGGGATGATACTTAGAAGAATGGCTTCTTGTCAGTCTCCACTAGCAAAAATAGGCAACAGCAAGTCAGCTACTCCTCAGCATAGTTATGTCCGTCGCAGCCTTCTTCGGTTTCAGGAGGCACAAACACACGTTATCACAATTATGGTGAAACGCTGAACACCTGCAAATAATTTTCAACATAGTGGTTAATTGAAAAGCTCTGCGGCATACTTCTTGGAACAAGCCAGTTACCTGTTCCGACGCAAACACCAGTATATAGAACCATGGTGGATTTCCAGCTGATGAAGTAAAGGATTGTTAAAGGAACGGGATGACCATGGGGATCATCGTTAATTCTCTGAAACAGAATCTGCCCTTTTCACCTGCCAAACACATGCCCACTTCTCCTCTCTGGGGATAATAAAAACTAACCAGCGAACTGACAGAGGGCCTGACCCCCACCATCCACATCGACCACACCAAAAAAAAAAAACCGTACCCTCCAGCTACTAATTATAATGCTAACTTGCAAAATTTCCCTGCATTTTAAAACAATGGAAAAATGGTGGTGGGATGATACTTAGAAGAATGGCTTCTTGTCAGTCTCTTCTAACAAAAATAGGCAACACCAAGTCAGCTACTCCTCAGCATAGTTATGTCCGACGCAGCCTTCTTGGGTTTCAGGAGGCACAAACACACGTTATCACAATTATGGTGAAACGCTGAACACCTGTAAATAATTTTCAACGTAGTGGTTAATTGAAAAGCTCTGCGGCATACTTCTTGGAACAAGCCAGTTACCTGTTCCCACGCAAAGAGGAGTATATAGAACCATGGTGGATTTCCAGCTGATGAAGTAAAGGATTATTAAAGGAACGGGATGACCATGGGGATCATCGTCAATTCTCTGAAACAGAATCCGCCCTTTTCACCTGCCAAACACATGCCCACTTCTCCCCTCTGGGGATAATAAAAACTAACCAGCGAACTGACAGAGGGCCTAACTACCCCCGATCCACATCGACCACACACACAAAAAAAAACCGTACCCTCCAGCTACTAATTATAATGCTAACTTGCAAAATTTCCCTGCATTTTAAAACAATGGAAAAATGGTGGTGGGATCATACTTAGAAGAATGGCTTCTTGTCCGTCTCCACTAACAAAAATAGGAAACACCAAGTCAGCTACTCGTCAGCATAGTTATGTCCGTCGCTGCCTTCTTGGGTTTCAGGAGTGACATACAAACGTTATCAAAATTATGGTGAAACGCTGAAAAACTGCAAATAATTTTCAACGTACTGGTTAATTTGAAAACTCTCCAGCATACTTCTTGGAACAAGCCAGGTACCTGTGTCCACGCGTAGAGGAGTATATAGAAACATGGTGGAATCCCAGCTGATGAAGCAAAGGATTCTTAAAGGAATGAGATGACCATGCGGATCCTGTTTAATTCTCTGAAACAGAATCCGCACTTTTCACCTGCCAAACACATGCCCACTACTCTTCTCTGGGGATAATAAAAACAAACCAGCGATCTGACAGAGGGCCTGAACACTCATCCTGACCGACCCCACAAAACAAAAAAGTACCCTCCAGCTACTAATTATAATGCCAATTTGCAAAATTTCCCTGCATTTTTAAACAATGGAGAAATGATGGTGGGATGATACTTAGAAGAATGGCTTCTTGTCAGTCTCCACTGACAAAAATAGGCAACACCAAGTCAGCTACGCCTCAGCATAGTTATGTCCGTAGCAGCCATATTTGGTTTCAGTAGGCACATACACACGTTATCACAATTATGGTGAAACGCTGAAAACCTGCAAAGGATTGTCAACATACTGGTTAATTGAAAAGCTCTGAGGCATACTTCTTGGAATTAGCCAGTTTCCTGTGCCCACGCATAGACAAGTATATAGAACCATGGTGGATTCCCAGTTGATGAAGCAAAGGATTCTTAAAGGAACGGGATTACCATGCGGATCCTGTTTAATTCTCTGAAATAGATCCGCAGTTTTCACCTGCCATACTAATACCCACTTCTCCTCTCGGGGATTAATAAAAACCAACCGGGGAACTGACAGAGGGCCTGACCAACACATCCACACCGACCCCACAGGAAAAAAAAAAAAAAAAAAACACCATAGCCTCCAGCTACTAATTATAATGCTAACTTGCAAAATTTTCCTGCATTTTTAAACAATGGAAAAATGATGGTGAGATGATACTTACAAGAATGGATAATTGTCAGTCTCCACTAACAAAAATAGGCAAAACCAAGTCAGCTACGCCTCAGCATAGTTATGTCCGTCGCAGCCTTCTTGGGTTTCAGGAGGCACAAACAAACGTTATCACAATTATGGTGAAACGCTGAACACCTGCAAATAATTTTCAACGTAGTGGTTAATTGAAAAGCTCTGCGGCATACTTCTTGGAACAAGGCAGTTACCTGTTCCCACGCAAAGAGGAGTATATAGAACCATGGTGGATTTCCAGCTGATGAAGTAAAGGATTATTAAAGGAAAGGGATGACCATGGGGATCATCGTTAATTCTGTGAAACAGAATCCGCCCTTTTCACCTGCAAAACACATGCCCACTTCTCCTCTCTGGGGATAATAAAAGCTAACCAGCGAACTGACAGAGGGCCTGACCCCCACCATCCACATCGACCACACACAAAAAAAAAACCGTACCCTCCAGCTACTAATTATAATGCTAACTTGCAAAATTTCCCTGCATTTTAAAACAATGGAAAAATGGTGGTGGGATGATACTTAGAAGAATGGCTTCCTGTCAGTCTCCACTAACAAAAATAGGCAACACCAAGTCAGCTACTCCTCAGTATAGTTATGTCCGTCGCAGCCTTCTTGGGTTTCAGGAGGGACATACAAACTTTATGAAAATTATGGTGAAACGCTGAAAACCTGCAAATAATTTTCAACGTAGTGGTTAATTGAAAAGCTCTGCGACATACTTCTTGGAACAAGCCAGTTACCTGTTCCCACGCAAAGAGGGGTATATAGAACCATGGTGGAATCCCAGCTGATGAAGCAAAGGATTCTTAAAGGAATGAGATGACCATGCGAATCCTGTTTAATTCTCTGAAACAGAATCCGCACTTTTCACCTGCCAAACACATGCCCACTACTCTTCTCTGGGGATAATAAAAACAAACCAGTGATCTGACAGAGGGCCTGAACACCCATCCTGACCGACCCCACAAAACAAAAAAGGACCCTCCAGCTACTAATTATAATGCCAATTTGCAAAATTACCCTTCATTTTTAAACAATGGAGAAATGATGGTGGGATGATACTTAGAAGAATGGCTTCTTGTCAGTCTCCACTGACAAAAATAGGCAACACCAAGTCAGCTACGCCTCAGCATAGTTATGTCCGTAGCAGCCATATTTGGTTTCAGTAGGCACATACACACGTTATCACAATTATGGTGAAACGCTGAAAACCTGCAAAGGATTGTCAACATACTGGTTCATTGAAAAGCTCTGAGGCATACTTCTTGGAACTAGCCAGTTTCCTGTGCCCACGCATAGACAAGTATATAGAACCATGGTGGATTACCAGCTCATGAAGCAAAGGATTCTTAAAGGAACGGGATTACCATGCGGATCCTGTTTAATTCTCTGAAACAGATCCGCAGTTTTCACCTGCCATACTAATACCCACTTCTCCTCTCTGGGGATAATAAAAACCAACCGGGGAACTGACAGAGGGCCTGACCAACACATCCACACCGACACCACAGGATAAAAAAAAAAAAACACCGTAGCCTCCAGCTACTAATTATAATGCTAACTTGCAAAATTTCCCTGCATTTTAAAACAATGGAAAAATGGTGGTGGGATGATACTTAGAAGAATGGCTTCTTGTCAGTCTCCACTGACAAAAATAGGCAACACCAAGTCAGCTACGCCTCAGCATAGTTATGTCCGTAGCAGCCATATTTGGTTTCAGTAGGCACATACACACGTTATCACAATTATGGTGAAACACTGAAAACCTGCAAAGGATTGTCAACATACTGGTTAATTGAAAAGCTCTGAGGCATACTTCTTGGAAGAAGCCAGTTACCTGTTCCCACGCAAAGAGGAGTATATAGAACCATGGTGGATTCCCAGCTCATTAAGCAAAGGATTCTTAAAGGAACGGGATTACCATGCGGATCCTGTTTAATTCTCTGAAACAGATCCGCAGTTTTCACCTGCCATACTAATACCCACTTCTCCTCTCTGGGGATAATAAAAACTAACCAGCGAACTGACAGAGGGCCTGACCAACACATCCACACCGACCCCACAGGAAAAAAAAAACAAAACACCGTAGCCTCCAGGTACTAATTATAATGCTAACTTGCAAAATTTTCCTGCATTTTTAAACAATGGAAAAATGATGGTGAGATGATACTTAGAAGAATGGATTATTGTGAGTCTCCACTAACAAAAATAGGCAAAACCAAGTCAGCTACGCCTCAGCATAGTTATTTCCGTCGCAGCCTTCTTGGGTTTCAGGAGGCACAAAGAAACTTTATCACAATTATGGTGAAACGCTGAACACCTGCAAATAATTTTCAACGTAGTGGTTAATTGAAAAGCTCCGCGGCATACTTCTTGGAACAAGCCAGTTACTTGTTCCCATGCAAAGAGGAGTATATAGAACCATGGTGGATTTCCAGCTGATGAAGTAAAGGATTATTAAAGGAACGGGATGACCATGGGGATCATCGTTAATTCTCTGAAACAGAATCCGCCCTTTTCACCTGCCAAACACATGCCCACTTCTCCTCTCTGGGGATAATAAAAACTAACCAGCGAACTGACAGAGGGCCTGACCCCCACCATCCACATCGACCACACACACAAAAAAAAAACCGTACCCTCCAGCTACTAATTATAATGCTAACTTGCAAAATTTTCCTGCATTTTAAAACAATGGAAAAATGGTGGTGGGATGTTACTTAGAAGAATGGCTTCTTGTCAGTCTCCACTAACAAAAATAGGCAACACCAAGTCAGCTACTCCTCAGCATAGTTATGTCCGTCGCAGCCTTCTTGGGTTTCAGGAGGCACAAACACACGTTATCACAATTATGGTGAAACGCTGAACACCTGCAAATAATTTTGAACGTAGTGGTTAATTGAAAATCTCTGCGGCATACTTCTTGGAACAAGCCAGTTACCTGTTCCCACGCAAACAGGAGTATATAGAACCATTGTGGATTTCCAGCTGATGAAGTAAAGGATTATTAAAGGAACGGGATGACCATGGGGATCATCGTTAATTCTCTGAAACAGAATCCACCCTTTTCACCTGCCAAACACATGCCCACTTCTCCTCTCTGGGGATAATAAAAACTAACCAGCGAACTGACAGAGGGCCTGACACCCCCCATCCACATCGACCACACACACACAAAAAAAACCGTACCCTCCAGCTACTAATTATAATGCTAACTTGCAAAATTTCCCTGCATTTTAAAACAATGGAAAAATGGTGGTGGGATGATACTTAGAAGAATGGCTTCTTGTCTGTCTCCACTAACAAAAATAGGCAACACCAAGTCAGCTACTCCTCAGCATATTTATGTCCGTCGCAGCCTTCTTGGGTTTCAGGAGGCATATACAAAAGTTATCAAAATTATGGTGAAACGCTGAAAACCTGCAAATAATTTTCAACGTACTGGTTAATTTGAAAACTCTCCAGCATAATTCTTGGAACAAGCCAGGTACCTGTGCCCACGCATAGAGGAGTATATAGAAACATGGTGGAATCCCAGCTGATGAAGCAAAGGATTCTTAAAGGAATGAGATGACCATGCGGATCCTGTTTAATTCTCTGAAACAGAATCCGCACTTTTCACCTGCCAAACACATGCCCACTACTCTTCTCTGGGGATAATAAAAACAAACCAGCGATCTGACAGAGGGCCTGAACACCCATCCTGACCGACCCCACAAAACAAAAAAGGACCCTCCAGCTACTAATTATAATGCCAATTTGCAAAATTTCCCTGCATTTTTAAACAATGGAGAAATGATGGTGGGATGATACTTAGAAGAATGGCTTCTTCTCAGTCTCCACTGACAAAAATAGGCAACACCAAGTCAGCTACACCTCAGCATAGTTATGTCCGTAGCAGCCATATTTGGTTTCAGTAGGCACATACACACGTTATCACAATTATGGTGAAACGCTGAAAACCTGCAAAGGATTGTCAACATACTGGTTCATTGAAAAGCTCTGAGGCATACTTCTTGGAACTAGCCAGTTTCCTGTGCCCACGCATAGACAAGTATATAGAACCATGGTGGATTCCCAGCTCATGAAGCACAGGATTCTTAAAGGAATGGGATTACCATGCGGATCCTGTTTAATTCTCTGAAACAGATCCGCAGTTTTCACCTGCCATACTAATACCGACTTCTCCTCTCTGGGGATAATAAAAACCAACCGGGGAACTCACAGAGGGCCTGACCAACACATGCACACCGACCCCACAGGAAAAAAAAAAAAAAAAAACACCGTAGCCTCCAGCTACTAATTATAATGCTAACTTGCAAAATTTTCCTGCATTTTTAAACAAGGGAAAAATGATGATGAGATGATACTTACAAGAATCGATTCTTGTCAGTCTCCACTAACAAAAATAGGCAAAACAAAGTCAGCTACGCCTCAGCATATTTATGTCCGTCGCAGCCTTCTTGGGTTTCAGGAGGCACAAACAAACGTTATCACAATTATGGTGAAACGCTGAACACCTGCAAATAATTTTCAACGTAGTGGTTAATTGAAAAGCTCTGCGGCATACTTCTTGGAACAAGCCAGTTACCTGTTCACACGCAAACAGGAGTATATAGAACCATGGTGGATTTCCAGCTGATGAAGTAAAGGATTATTAAAGGAACGGGATGACCATGGGGATCATCGTTAATTCTCTGAAACAGAATCCGCCCTTTTCACCTGCCAAACACACGCCCACTTCTCCTCTCTGGGGATAATAAAAACTAACCAGCGAACTGACAGAGGGCCTGACCCCCCCATCCACATCGACCACACACACAAAAAAAAACCCGTACCCTCCAGCTACTAATTATAATGCTAACTTGCAGAATTTCCCTGCATTTTAAAACAATGGAAAAATGGTGGTGGGATGATACTTAGAAGAATGGTTTCCTGTCAGTCTCCACTAACAAAAATAGGCAACACCAAGTCAGCTACTCCTCAGCATAGCTATGTCCATCGCAGCCTTCTTGGGTTTCAGGAGGCACAAACAAAGGTTCTCACAATTATGGTGAAACGCTGAACACCTGCAAATAATTTTCAACGTAGTGGTTAATTGAAAAGCTCTGCGGCATACTTCTTGGAACAAGGCAGTTACCTGTTCCCACGCAAAGAGGAGTATAGAGAACCATGGTGGATTTCCAGCTGATGAAGTAAAGGATTATTAAAGGAACGGGATGACCATGGGGATCATCGTTAATTCTCTGAAACAGAATCTGCCCTTTTCACCTGCCAAACACATGCCCACTTCTCCTCTCTGGGGATAATAAAAACTAACCAGGGAACTGACAGAGGGCCTGACCCCCCCATCCACATCGACCACACACACACAAAAAAAAAAAAACCGTACCCTCCAGCTACTAATTATAATGCTAACTTGCAAAATTTCCCTGCATTTTAAAACAATGGAAAAATGGTGGTGGGATGATACTTAGAAGAATGGCTTCTTGTCAGTCTCCACTAACAAAAATAGGCAACACCAAGTCAGCTACGCCTCAGCATAGTTATGCCCGTGGCAGCCATGTTGGGTTTAAGGAGGCATATACAAACTTTATCATAATTATGTTGAAACGTGCTGAAAACCCGGCAAATAATTCTCAACGTACTGTTTAATTCAAAAGCTCTGTGGCATACTTCTTGGAAGAAGCCTGTTACCTGGGCCCACGCATAGAGGGGTCTAGAGAACCATGGTGGATTCCAAGGTGATGAATCTAAGGATTCTTAAAGGAACAGGCTGAAAAGTGCAGATCCTGACTGAAACAGGATTCGGACTTTTTGCCTGCAACACACATGCCCACTTCTCCTCTCTAGGGATAACAAAAACAACCCATCGGATTGACAGATGGCCTGCCCCCGCCCCCCACCACCCCACACAAAATCGTGCCCTCCAGCGACTGATCCTTATGCTATCTGGCAATACGTCCTCTGCCTTTTAAAATAATGGAGATAGAATGGTGGAATTATACCTAAAAGACTGGCTTATTGCCAGACTCCCATACCAAGTATTGGCAACAGCAAGTCACCTAGGCCTCAGCACACGTTTGTCCCTGGCAGCCATCTTGGGTTTAAGGAGGCACAGATGAACCTTATCACAATTATGGTGAAAGGTGCTGCAAAAGCGGTCAAGTAATTCTCATGGTAGTGGTTACTTGAAAAGCTCTGCGGCATAATTCTTTGAACTAGCCAGTTAACTGGGCCCACGCATAGAGCAGTCTAGAGGCCCATGGTGGTTTCCCAGCTGATGAAGCAAGGGATTCTTAATGGAACGGGGTGAAAAGTGCGGTTTCTGTTTCAGTCTAAGACAGAAACGGGGTCCGAACTTTTTACCTGCCACACACATGCCCACTTCTCCGGTCTGGGGAAAATAAAAACCATCCAGCGAACTGACAGAGGGCCTGCGCCCCCCACCCACACCGACCCCACAAATAAAAATGTCCCCTCCAGCTACTAATTATTATGCTAACTTGCAAAGGTTTCCGTGCATTTTAAAATAATGGGGAAAGTATGGTGGAATGATACTTAAAAGAATGGCCTCCTTCCAGCCTCCAGTAACAAGTGTCGTGAAATCCAAGTGACCTAGGCCTCAGCATAGTTTTCTCCCTGGCAGCCATCTTGTGTTTAAGGAGGCACAGACGATCCTTATCACAATTATGGTGATATGTGCTGCAGAAACTGGCAAATAATTCTACACGTAGTGTTTATCTCAAAAGCTGTGCAGCATACATCTTGGTACAGGCCAGTTCATGGGCCCATGCATGGAGGGTTCTAAGGAACCATGGTGGATTCCCAGCTGATGAATCAAAGGATTTTTAATGGAACCGGCTGAAAAGTGCGGATACTGTTTCAGTCTAACTGAAACAGGATCCGCACATTTCACCTGCCACAAATATATCCACTTCCCTGTCTGGGCATAATAAACACAAACAACCAGACTGACAGAGGGACTGTCCCCCAAACCACCCCGATCCCACCCAAAAACGTCCCCTCCGTTGACTCATCCTTATGCTAACTGCCGAAAGTTGCTCACCTTTTAATATAAGGGAGAAAGGATGGGGCAATGATAATTAAAAGACTGGATTCTTGTCAGACTCCCGTACCAAGTATTGGCAACACCAAGCGAGAGAACCCTCAGTATAGGTTTGTCCATGGAAGCCATCTAGGGTTTAAGGAAGCACAAATGAACCTTATCAAAATTATGGTAAAAGTGCTGGAAAAGCTGGCAAATAATTTCCATGGTAGTGGTTATTTCAAATGCTCTGTGGCATACTTCTTTGAACTAGCCTGTTAAGTGGGTCCACACATAGTGGGGTGTAGAGAACTATGGTGGATTCCCAGCTGATGAAGCAAAGGATTCTTAAAGGAACAGGATGAAAAGTGCCGATCCTGTATCAGTCTAAGACTGAAACAGGATCCACACTTTTCACTTGCCACACACATGTCCACTTCTCCTCTCCGGGGATAATAAAAACAAACCACTGGACTGACAGAGGGCCTGGCTCTGCCTCTCCCACCCCACACAAAAACGTTTCCTCCAGCGACTCATCCTTAAGCTAAATGGCAATAGGTGCTCTGCCTTTTAAAATAGTTGTGAAAGGAAGGTGGAATGATACTTAAAGGAATGGCTTCTTGCCACGGACCAGTACCAATTATCGGCAACTCCAAGGGAGATTGGCCTAACCGTAGTTGTTTCTGTGGAAGCCAGCTTGGGTTTCAGGATGCACTGCCTAACCTTTTCACAATCTTTGTGAAAGTTGCTGCAAAAACTGGCAAATAATACTCAATGTAGTGGTTATTTCCAAAGCTCTGCGGCATACATCTTGGAACTAGCCAGTTACCTGGACCCACACATAGAGGGGTCTCGACAGCCATGGTGGATTCCCAGCTGATGAATCAAAGGATTCGTAAAGGAACTGGCTGATATAAGGAATGATGAAGATACAGCATCTCTATGGTTCTCCTGGAGAGAGTTGGAACCCATTATATTAAGTGAAGTATCCCAAGAATGGAAAAACAAGCATCACATGTACTCACCAGAAAATTGGTTTCCTTGATCATCACCTAAATACAAATCTGGAAACGACACCAATTGGACATCAGACTGAGGTGGGGGGTGGGGGAGGGGATGTGGGTATGCCTACACAATGAGTGCATTGCGCACCGTTTGGGGAGTGGTAACACTTGAAGGTGCTGACTCGGGAAAGGAGGGGTGGGGAAAAAAATATGAAACTATTGTTTTTAACTTGCACTGTTCACTTAATAATTTATCATGAACACTTCCCATATTATTTCATATCATTGTACAAGAAATAATGTATACATTATGAGGACATACTGTATCTAACAAGATATACTGTTAGACTCTTTGATTCTGTAAAATTAAATAAAAAAAAAAAATTCTAAATAAGGAAAAAAAAAAAAAAAAAAGGAACTGGCTGAAAAGTGCGGATCCTGTTTCAGTCTAAGACTGAAACAGGATCCGTACTTTTCACCTGCCACACACATGCCCACCTCTCCTCCTTGGGCATAATAAAGACAAACCACCAGACAGACAGAGAGCCTTCCCCTCAACGCACCACCCGACCCCACTCAAAAACGTCCCCTCCAGCAACTCATTCTTATGATAACTGGAAAAAGGTGTTCTGCCTTTTAAAATGATGGAGAAAGGATGGTGGAATGACTCTTAATAACATGGCTTCTTGCCAGGCTCCAGTACCAACTATCGGCAACACCAAGTGAACTAGGCCTCAGCATACTTTTGTCCGCCCCAGCCATCTTGGGTTGAAGGAGGCACGGACCAACCTTATCACAATTATGGTGAAAGGTGGTGCAAAAACTAGCAAATAATTCTCAACGTAGTGGTTATTTCAAAAGCTCTGTGGCATACTTCTTGGAACTTGCCAGTTACCTGGGCCCACGCATAGAGGTCTTTAAAGAACCATGGTGTATTCCCAGCTGATGAATCAAACGATTCTTTTTTGTTTGTTTGTTTGTTTGTTAGCTCATTATGGGGGTACAAAAGATCAGGCTATATACATTCCCCATGCCTCCCCTTTCCCCCGATTCTGAGCTTCAATTTTGTCCATTCCCTAGTCAGTGCACATCACATTCATCATGTAGGTGTGCACCCCTCCTCTCCCCCACCCCATCCCCCCCAGTTAGAACTTGAAGGGTGTCCATTCCCCAGGCAGTGCACATCACATTCATCAAGTAGGTATACACCCATCCCTTCCACCCGGCCCCAACCTCTGTCCGATACCCAATTGGTGTTGTTCCCAAATGTGCACTCAGGGAAACCAATTTGCTGGTGAGTACATGTGGTGCTTATTTTTCCATTCTTGGGATACTTCACTTAATAGAATGGGATCCAGCTCTCTCCAGGAGAACCAAAGAGATGCCATATCGCCATTATTTCTAATAGCTGAGTAATATTCCATGGTATACATATACCACATTTTGCTAATCCATTCATGAATTGATGGGCATTTGGGTTGTTTCCACATCTTTGTGATTGTGAATTGTGCTGCTATAATCATTCAGGTGCAGGTGTCTTTTTTATAGAATGACTTTTGTTCTTCTGGGTAGATGTCCAATAATGGAATTGCTGGATCGAATGGTAGGTCTACTTGAATCTGTTTAAGGTATCTCCACATTGCTTTCCACAGGGGCTGCACTAGTTTACAGTCCCACCAGCAGTTTATGAATGTACCTATCTCGCCACACCCACACCAACATGTATAGTTTTGGGACTTTTTGATAAAGGCCATTCCTACTGGAGTTAAGTGATATCTCATTGTGGTTTTGATTTGCATTTCCCTGATGATTAGAGATGTTGAACACTTTTTCATATGTTTGTTAGCCATTTTTATATCTTCTTTTGAAAAATTTCTATTTATGTCCTTTGCCCACTTTTTGATAGGGTTGTTTGATTTTTTCTTACTGATTTTTCTGAGTTCTAAATAGATTCTTGTTATCAGTCCTTTATCTGATGTGTAGTATGCGAAAATTTTTTCCCATTCTGTAGGTTGTCCATTTACTCTCGTGACTGTTTCTTTGGCTGTGCAGAAGCTTTTTAATTTGATCAGGTCCCATTTATTTATTTTTGTTGTTGCTGTGATTGCTTTAGGGGTCTTCTTCATAAATTCTTTGCCTAGGCCAATGTCTGTAAGAGTCTTTCCTACATTTTCTTCTAGAATTCTAATAGTTTCTGACCTTAGGTTTAAGTCTGTTAACCACTGTGATTTGATTTTTGTGTGTCCTGTTTTAGTCTTCTACATGTGGATATCCAGTTTTCCCAGCACCATTTATTAAATAAGGAATCTTTTCCCCAGAGTATGTTTTTGTCTGCTTTGTCAAAGATTAGATGGCTATATGAGGATGGTTTTATATTGGGATTTTCTG
The DNA here is from genome assembly GCF_041146395.1 of Eulemur rufifrons. Lineage (NCBI taxonomy): Eukaryota > Metazoa > Chordata > Mammalia > Primates > Lemuridae > Eulemur > Eulemur rufifrons. The sequence goes on along the minus strand of NC_090984.1, from coordinate 445,164 downwards.
TTCTGTTCCACTGGTCTGTGTCCCTGCACTTGTGCCAGTACCAGGCTGTTTTAAGAACCACAGCCTTGTAGTATAGTTTGAAGTCTGGCAAATTAATACTTCCCATTTTGTTTTTGTTGTTTAAGATTGCTTTTGCTAAACGGGGTCTTCCCTGGTTCCATACAAAGCGTAAAATTATTTTTTCTATGTCTGTGAAAAAAGATGTTGGTAATTTAATAAGGATTGCATTGAATCTGTAGATAACTTTGGGCAGTATAGACATTTTAACAATGTTGATTCTACCGATCCATGAGCATGGTATGGTTTTCCACCTATTTACATGTTCTGCAATTTCCTTCCTCAGTGTTTCATAGTTCTCCCTATAGAGGTCCTTTACCTCCTTAGTTAAATAAATTCCTAGGTATTTTATTTTCTTTGTTGCTATTTTGAAGGGTATTGAGTCCTTAATTTGGTTTTCCATTTGACTGTTATTGGCATATATGAATTCCTCTGATTTGTGTGTATTGATTTTCTATCCTGAGACTTTACTGAATTCATTGATCAATTCCAGGAGTCTCTTGGTTGAAACCTTGGGGTTTTATAGATATAACATCATATCATCAGCAAAGAGTGAGAGTTTGATCTCTTCTGTCCCTATTTCAACTCCCTTGATTCTGCTCTCTTGCCTGATAGCTCTTGCAAGGACTTCCAATACTATGTAGAAAAGTAATGGGGACAGTGGTAAGCCTTGTCTGGTTCCAGTTTGAAGTGGGAATGCTTTCAGTTTTTCCCCATTCAGTATGATGTTGGCTGAGGGTTTGTCGTATATGGCTTGTATCATTTTTATATAGGCCCCATCTATGCCTATTTTGTTAAGTGTTCTTATCATAAAAGGGTGTTGAATTTTGTCAAATGCTTTCTCTGCATCTATTGAGAGGATCATCTGATCTTTATTTTTGCTTCTATTTATGTGATGAATTACATTCCCATATGTCAAACCATCCCTGCATCTCTGGGATGAAGCCCACTTGGTCGTGATGGATTATTTTTTTGATAAGCACTTGGATTCGATTTGTTAGAATTTTATTGAGAATTTTTGCATCTATATTCGTAAGAGAAATTGGTCTATAGTTCTCTGTTTTAGTTGCATCCTTTCCTGGATTTGGTATCAGGATTATGTTGGCTTGGTAAAAAGTGTTGGGGAGAATCCCATCCTTCTCTATATTGGAGAATAGTTTATGTACGATGGGCACCAGTTCTTCTTTGTAGGTATGGTAGAATTCAGGTGTGAACCCATCTGGTCCAGGGCTTTTCTTTTTGGGAAGGTTTTTTATTGCTGTTTCAATTTCAGATCTAGATATCGGTCTATTCAGGAATTCTGTGTCTTCCTGGTTGAGCCTGGGAAGGCTGTGTGTTTATAAGAATTTGTCCATTTCCTCCAGGTTTTCTAATTTGTGTGCATAAAGATTTTTGTAGAATTCATAGATGATATCATGTATCTCTGTGGCATCAGTCGTGATTACTCCTTTCGTGTTCCTGATCGAGGTTATAAGAGATTTTTCTTTTCTGCTCTTGGTTAGTTTAGCCAGAGGTGTGTCAATTTTGTTTATTTTTTCAAAGAACCAACTTTTGGTTTTATTAATCTCCGTTATGGTTTGGTTTAATCTCCCTTATGGTCCTTTTCATTTAGTTCTGATTTAATCTTAATAAATTCCTTCTGCTGGGTTTGGGTTTGGTCTCTTCTTTCTTCTCCAGCTCTTTGAGTCTATTCATTAGATTGTCTATTTGTAAGTTTTCTGTCTTTTTGGTATAGGCATTTATGGAAATAAATTTTCCTCTCAGGACTGCTTTAGCTGTGTCCCACAGATTTTGATAAGTTGTATCTCCTTTGTCGTTTAATTCAGAGAATCTTTTGATTTCTGACTTGATTTCTTCATTTATAAAATGATTGTTCAGGAGAAGGTTATTTAGCTTCCATGACTTTGAGTAGAAATGAGGATTTCTGTTAGGGTTCATTGTTACTTTTATTCCACTGTGATCCGAGAAGCTGCATGGTATTATTTCTATATTTTTAAATTTTTTAAGACATGCTTTATGTCCTAAGATATGGTCAATCTTGGAGAATGTCCCATGAGCTGATGAGAAGAACTTATATTCAGTGGTATTTGGGTAGAATGTCCTGTAGATGTCAGTCAGGCCCATTTGTTCTAGCATTCTATATACGTCCAATATTTCTTTGTTTATTTTTTGTTTGGAGGATCTGTCTTGAACTGTCAGTGGCGTGTTAAAATCTCTGGCTACTAAAGTGTTGTTATCTATCATTTGGTTCAGATCAAGTAGGGTTTGCTTTATGAATCTGGGTGCACCTAGATCGGGTGCATATATGTTAAGTATAGTTATGTCTTCTTGTTGAATTGTACCCTTCACCAGTATATAGTAACCATCTTTGTCTTTCTTTACTTTTGTTGATTTAAAAACTACGTTATCGGAGATTAGAACTGCCACGCCAGCTTTCTTTTGGGTTCCATTTGCTTGGAATATTGATTTCCACCCTTTTATTTTCAGTCTAAATGCATCCTTGCAGGTTAGATGAGTTTCCTGAAGACAGCAGATACTTGGCTTATATCTTTTTTATCCATCGGGCCAGTCCATGTCTCTTGAGTGGGGAATTCAATCCATTCACATTTAATGAGAGAACTGATAAGCGAGACAGATTGCTGTTCCTCATGTTGGGTTGAATTTCATTGATCTGTTTTCTCTCTTGAGCCATTATGATAACTGTGTTTTCATATTTATCTCTTGATTAGTGTTACATTCGAAGGTCCTTCTTGTGCTGGACCACGTGTAACTCTGTTTTGAATACTTCTTGGAAAGCTGCTCTTGTCTTGGTGAATTCTCTGAGTTTTTGTTTATCTGAGAATGTCTTAATTTCACCTTCATATATAAAACTGAGCTTATCTGGGTACAGGATTCTAGGCTGGGCATTATTCTGTTTCAGAAGAGTGAGAATGGAGCTCCAATCTCTTCTTGCTTGTAAGGTTTCAGTTGAGAAATCTGGCGTGATTCGGATGGGCTTTCCTTTGTATGTTACTTGTTTTTTTCTCCTTACAGATTGAAGAAGGGCCTCGTTAGTGGATATTTTGGTCAGTCTGATAACTACATGACGTGGTGTCTTCCTATTTGGTATGAATCTCTCAGAGGTTCTTTGAGCTTCTTGAACCTATGTATCTAGAGATTTGGCAAGGCCTGGGAAATTTTCCTCAATTATATCTTCAGATACTTTATTCAACCCTTGCTTATTGTCTTCTTCACCCTCAGGAATGCCGATAACTCTCACGTTAGGCTTCTTTACATAATCCCACATTTCTTGTAGACTATGATTATTTCTCATGTTTCTTTGTTTTAACTCTGTGACTGCCTTATTTAATTGGAAAGTGTTATCTTCGATCTCTGAGATTCTTTCTTCTGTTTGATCTACCCTGCTCTTGAGACTTTCCACTGTGTTTTGTAGCTCCTTGAATAAATTTTTCATTTCCAGGAGTTCAGTTTGATTTTTCTTCAGTATTTCAATTTCTTTGGTGAATTTTTCTTCCAAGTCCTGGATCTTTTTTGTGGTTTCTTTGTGTTGATTATCCATTTTTTCTTGCATAATGTTCAGCGTATTTATGATCCATGTTTGAAATTCTTCCTGTGACATGTTGCTATTTGGAATCTGCTTTGTGTTAATTGGTGGAGAACTAGTAATCCTCTTTGAGGGCATGGTTTCAGCTTGATTCTTTATACTCCTAGAGTTCCTTCGCTGAGCCCTTCCCATCTGAATGAATCCTTAAGATCCCTTCTTTCAGTTTTAGTCTGGATAGGGGCACACTGTGAGTGCCAGGTAAGCTGCCTCCTCTGTCACTAGGGGGAGCCCTTCACATATTGTTCAGGATTTTGCTAGCTCCGCTGGGGGGCCTGCCCCTCTTCCTCTCCCGAGGTGGCTTCTGTCTCTCTCTGCAAGAAAGACAGTGGATAGGGAGAGTGGAGCGGTGCCCTCATTCGCCCAGTGCCCCAGCCACTGCAGTTCCTGCGGGAGATGGTCTGCCCCACCCCAATGTCTGCAAGGTCCACGCTCCACTCTCTCGTGACTGGGGAACCACTCAGTGTTCACACAAAGGTGGAGCTCCTAGTCAGGGTCCGTGGACTAGGGAAGGGAGCCGCCCAGGGAGCCGCCCGGTACCCAATCGCTCCTCAGCGTTTAGGCTGTGGACCCCGACAATGGCGGCCGCCCGTCTGCAGATCACTGTCACTGGGGTTGAATGCTCAGGGACCGGCAGAGGCCAGAGGAGCCGGGGAGCGGGAGAATCCAGCCGCCCACCTATACGAGGCAGTTTGGCGTCTGCTAGAGCCGGGACCAAAGCAGCCCCACCGCCCACGTATAGGAGACAGTTGCTAGGTGCGTCAGCTGCGCACAGCACTCCAGGGTCCAAAATGCCTCCTGCCAATGTCTCCTCTCTGCAGAGCCCCACATCTCCCGTGGCGATTCTGCACCGACTTCAGGCAGATCCTCAATTGAGTGGGTGTGGAGGTCAGAGGGGGAACAAGATGCTTTCCTGTGGGGCTGAACCCACCCCACTCTCTGGTGAGGTGGGTACAGCTGTCCCGTGCTCCCTTCTCTATTGGCCATCCCGCACTCTCCAGATTTTGGTGATTTATTTCCCTAATCACCTCAGTCTTTTCTTGCTCTCTCTCTCTGTCCCACGCTGATTCTCCATGGATTCACACCACCGTTCTTGTGGGGAAGTGAACCTCTAGGGTTGTGGCAGTGGGAGACCCATGCCTTCCACTCCAGGAGCACGAATCCAGGAGGTCACCACCATTCCACCATCATTGAGAATGAATCAAAGGAGTCTTAAAGGAACGGGCTGAAAAGTGCGGATCCTGTTTCAGTCTAAGTCTGAAACAGGATCCGCACTTTTCACCTGCCACACACATGCCCACTTCTCCTCTCTGGGCATAATAAAAACAAACCACTGGACTGACAGAGGGCTTGCCCCCCCACACACACCACACGACCCCACACAAAAACATCCCCTCCAGTGACTCATTCTTATGCTAACTGGCAAATGGTGCTATGCCTTTTAAAATAATGGAAAAAGGATGGTGGAATGATACTTGAAAGACTGGTTTTATTCCACGCTCCCGT
>NC_090984.1:302500-432500 GCF_041146395.1 Eulemur rufifrons | reverse complement strand
GGCATAGCGTTGGGGTTAGAAGTAAGGGTTACTGTCAGTGTTAGGGTTGTAGGTAGGGTTACGGTTAGGGTTAGCGGTTTAGAATTAGGGTTAGGGATTAGGTGTCACAGTGATGACTAGGAGATAGGGTTAGAATTATGGGATAGGGGTTGTTCTCAGGAAATGTGTTATGCATTAACGTTAGGATAAGAGGTTAAAGTTAGGCGCACGGTGAGGTTTACGTGTTAAGGGGAGAAATAGGAACAGGGTTGGGTGTTATGTTCAGGGTTAGGGTTATCTATTAAAGGTATTGTTTATGCTTAGCGCACGGGCCCTGTCTGCATTAGGCGGGCGGGGGGAGTTTAGGGGGCTGGGATTGTACCCGGGAACCCACTCTATCATACTCTGGGTATGGGCCCGTGGGTTTCATGCAGGACACAGTGGTAGAGCCTCCTTTCACGCATGGCATGGGAGGATTGCAGGCTTTCTAAACTCTAAGAAAGCAAGAAGTCTGAGAATTAGATTTAGGGTTAGGATTCTGGTTAGGGTTAAGGATGAAGTTTAGTGTTAGGGTGAGGGCTTAGGGTTAGGGATTAGGGTTAGGGTTAAAGGTTACTCTTAGGTTTAACGGTTACACTTTGGTTTAGGGTTCAGGTTTACGGTTAGAGTTAAGATGAGGGGTTAGGGTTTGGTACAGGGTTAGGGTTAAGTGTTAGGTTTAGGGTTGAAGATTAGGATTAGGGTTAGGATTAAAGGTTAGCGTGAGAGTTAACGCTTAGTGTTAAGGTTAAGAGTTAGGGTTTAGGGTTAGGGTTAGGGTTAGGGTTAGTTCTAGGGTTAGAGTTATGTGCTATGGTTTGTGTTAGAGGTTAGGGTTAGGTTTACCGGTCACGGTTAGGGTTAAGTTTAGGGGGTAGCATTAGGGTTAGGGTTAAGGTTAAGGGCTAGGATTAGGGATAAGTGTTCGGCTTAGGGTTAGGGTTTAGTGTTAGGGTTAGCATTAAGGATTAGGTTTAGGGTCAGGGTTAAATGCTTGGGTGCGGGTAATGGTTAGGGTCATTATTTAGGTTCACGGATAGGGTTAGTGTTAGCATTAGGGCTTAAGGTTAGGATTAGGCGGTAGGTTAGATTTAGGGTTAGATCTAGGCGTTAGGGTAAGGGCTAGCGTTAGGGTTAAGAGATAGGGTTAGGTTTAATGCTTAGGGTTAGGGTTAGGGTTAGGGATAAGGGATCCCATTAGCATTAAGGGTCTTCCTTACTGTAGTGTTAAGGGTTAGGCTTAGAGTTAAAGTTTAAGGTTAGGGTCAGTGTTAAGATTTAGGGTGAGGGTTAACGATTAGGGTAAAGGTTAAGCGTTAGGGTTAGGGATTAGTGATTAGGGTTTTTGGTTAGTGTTAGGGTCAGCGGTTAGAAGTTACTGTTTTATGAAGGGGTATGGTTAGAAATAGGATTGGGGTTAGAGTTAGAGTGAGGTATAGGGGTTAGGTTTAGGGGTTAGTTTTAGGGTAAAAGGATAGGATTAGGGTTACGGGTTGGGCTTAGGTTTAGGGTTAAAGTTTACTGCTAGGGTTAGAGATAGGGTTCAGGGTTAGTTTTAGGGGTTCTGGTTAGGGTTAGGTGTTAGGTTAGTGTCAGGGTTAGGTCTAGTCGTGAGGGTAAGGTTTAGGGTTAGCTTTAAGAGCTAGGATTAGGTTTAATGGTTAGGATTAGGATTAGGGTTAAGGGTTAGGGTAAGGCTTAGGGGTTAGGGTGAAGGGTTAGGGTCAAGGGTTAGGGTTTTTGTTAGGCATAGCGTTGGGGTTAGAAGTAAGGGTTACTGTCAGTGTTAGGGTTGTAGGTAGGGTTACGGTTAGGGTTAGCGGTTTAGAATTAGGGTTAGGGATTAGGTGTCACAGTGATGACTAGGAGATAGGGTTAGAATTATGGGATAGGGGTTGTTCTCAGGAAATGGGTTATGCATTAACGTTAGGATAAGAGGTTAAAGTTAGGCGCACGGTGAGGTTTACGTGTTAAGGGGAGAAATAGGAACAGGGTTGGGTGTTATGTTCAGGGTTAGGGTTATCTGTCAAAGGTATTGTTTATGCTTAGCGCACGGGCCCTGTCTGCATTAGGCGGGCGGGGGGAGTTTAGGGGGCTGGGATTGTACCCGGGAACCCACTCTATCATACTCTGGGTATGGGCCCGTGGGTTTCATGCAGGACACAGTGGTAGAGCCTCCTTTCACGCATGGCATGGGAGGATTGCAGGCTTTCTAAACTCTAAGAAAGCAAGAAGTCTGAGAATTAGATTTAGGGGTAGGATTCTGGTTAGGGTTAAGGATGAAGTTTAGTGTTAGGGTGAGGGCTTAGGGTTAGGGAATAGGGTTAGGGTTAAAGGTTACTCTTAGGTTTAACGGTTACACTTTGGTTTAGGGTTGAGGTTTACGGTTAGGGTTAAGATGAGGGGTTAGGGTTTGGTACAGGGTTAGGGTTAAGTGTTAGGTTTAGGGTTGAAGATTAGGATTGGGGTTAGGATTAAAGTTTAGCGTGAGAGTTAACGCTTAGTGTTAAGATTAAGAGTTAGGGTTTAGGGTTAGGGTTAGGGTTAGGGTTAGTTTTAGGGTTAGAGTTATGTGCTATGGTTTGTGTTAGAGGTTAGGGTTAGGTTTACTGGTCACGGTTAGGGTTACGTTTAGGGGGTAGCATTAGGGTTAGGGTTAGGGTTAAGGGATAGGATTAGGGTTAAGTGTTGGCCTTAGGGTTAGGCTTTAGTGTTAGGTTTATCATTAAGGATTAGGATTAGAATCAGGGTTAAATGCTTGGGTGCGGTAATGGTTAGGGTCAGGGTTAAGGTTCACGGATAGGGTTAGTGTTAAGGGTTACGGGTAGGTTTAGGGTTCAGGGTTAGTGTTAGCATTAGGGCTTAAGGTTAGGATTAGGCGGTAGGTTAGATTTAGGGTTAGATCTAGGCGTTAGGGTAAGGGCTAGCGTTAGGGTTAAGAGATAGGGTTAGGTTTAATGCTTAGGATTAGGGTTAGGGTTTGGGGTTAAAGTAAGTGTTAGGGGTTAGGTTTAAGGATCCAAGGTTAGGGTTATTTTTAGCTGTAGTGTTAGGGTTAGGGATAAGGGATCCCTTTAGCATTAAGGGTCTTCCTTACTGTAGGGTTAAGGGTTAGGATTAGAGTTAAAGGTTAAGGTTAGGGTCAGTGTTAAGATTTAGGGTGAGGGTTAACGGTTAGGGTAAAGGTTAAGCGTTAGGGTTAGGGATTAGTGATTAGGGTTTTTGGTTAGTGTTAGGGTTAGCGGTTAGGAGTTAGTGTTTTATGAAGGGGTATGGTTAGAATTAGGATTGGTATTAATGTTATATTGGCCTGGTAGAACGTGTTGGGGAGAACTCCATCCTTCTCAATATTGGAGAATAGTTTATGTAGGATGGGCACCAGTTCTTCTTTGTATGTATGGTAAAATTCAGGTGTGAACCCATCTGGACCAGGGCTTTTCTTTTTGGGAAGGTTTTTTATTGCTGTTTCGATTTCAGTTCTTGATATTGGTCTGTTCAGGTACTCTATTTCTTCCTGGTTGAGCCTGGGAAGACTATGTGTCTCTAAAAATTTGTCCATTTCCTCCACGTTCTCCAGTTTGTGTGCATAAAGATTTTTGTAGAATTCATAGATGATATCTTGTATCTCTGTAGCATCGGTTGTGATTTCTCCTTTCATGTTCCTAATGGAGGTTATTAGAGATTTTACTTTTGTGCTCTTGGTTAGTCTAGCCAGAGGTGTGTCTATTTTGTTTATCTTTTCAAAGAACCAACTTTTTGTTTTATTAATTTCCCTTATAGTTTCTTTGTTGTCCTTTTCATTTAGTTCTGATTTGATCTTAGTAATTTCTCGCCTTCTGCTGGGTTTGGGATCGTTCTGTTCTTCTTTCTCCAGCTCTTTGAGTCTATTCGTTAGGTTGTCTATTTGCATGTTTTCTGTCTTTTTGATATAGGCATTTATGGATATGAATTTTCCTCTCAGGACTGCTTTAGCTGCATCCCATAGATTTTGATAAGTTGTATCTCCATTGTCATTTAATTCAAAGAAATTTTTGATTTCCATCTTGATTTCTTCTTTTATAGAATAATTATTCAGGAGAAGGTTATTTAGCTTCCATGACTTTGAGTAAGAGTGAGGGTTTCTGTTTGTGATCATTGTTACTTTTATTCCGCTGTGATCTGAGAAGATGCATGGTATAATTTCTATTTTTTTGAATTTTTGAAGACATGATTTATGTCCTAGGACATGGTCAATCTTAGAGAATGTCCCGTGAGCTGATGAGAAGAATGTATATTCTGTGGACTTTGGGTAGAATGTCCTATAGATGTCAGCCATGCCCATTTGTTCTAGCATTCTATTTAGGTCCATTATGTCTTTGTTTATTTTCTGTTTAGAGGATCTGTCCTGTACTGTCAGTGGGGTGTTAAAGTCTCCAGCTATTACAGTATTATTATCTATCATCTGGTTCAGATCTAGTAGGGTTTGCTTTATGAATCTAGGTGCACCTAGGTTGGGTGCATATATATTGAGTATAGTCATGGCTTCTTGTTGAATTGTGCCCTTGACCAGTATGTAGTAGCCATTTTTGTCTTTTATTATTTTTGTTGGTTTGAAAGCTAAGTTATTGGAAATTAAGATTGCCACACCAGCTTTCTTTTCGTTACCGTTTGCTTGAAATACCGATTTCCATCCTTTTACTTTCAGTCTAAATGCATCTTTGCTCGTTAGGTGGGTTTCTTGGAGACAGCAGATACTTGGCTTGTGCTTTTTTATCCATTGGGCCAGTCTATGTCTCTTGAGCGGGGAATTCAAGCCATTCACATTTATTGAGAAAACTGATAAGTGAGACGGTTTTTTGTTCAGCTTGTTGGGTAGAACTTCATTGCAATGTTTTCTAATCATCAGGGAAATGCAAATCAAAACCACAATGAGATATCACTTAACCCCAGTGAGAATGGCCTTTATCAAAAAAACCCAAAACAACACATGTTGGCGTGGGTGTGGAGAGACAGGAACACTAATACACTGCTGGTGGGACTCCAAACTAGTGCAACCCCTGTGGAAAGCATTATGGAGGTATCTTAAACAGATTCAAGTAGACCTGCCATTTGACCCAGCAATCCCATTACTGGGCATATACCCAAAGGAAAAAAGGTCATTCTGTTACAAAGGCACGTGTACCCAAATGTTTATAGCAGCACAATTCACAATAGCAAAGATGTGGAAACAACCCAAATGCCCATCAATACATGATTGAATTAGTAAACTGTGGTATATGTATACCATGGAATATTACTCAGCTATAAGGAATGATGAAGATACGACATCTCTATGGTTCTCCTGGAGAGAGTTGGAACCCATTATATTAAGTGAAGTATCCCAAGAATGGAAAAACAAGCATCACATGTACTCACCAGAAAATTGGTTTCCCTGATCATCACCTAAATACAAATCTGGGAATGACACCAATTGGACATCAGACTGAGGTGGGGGTGGGGGAGGGGATGGGGGTATGCCTACACAATGAGTGCATTGCACACCTTTTGGGGAGTGGTAACACTTGAAGGTGCTGACTCGGGAAAGGGGGGGTGGGGAAAAAATATGAAACTATTGTTTTTAACTTGCACTGTTCACTTAATAATTTATCATGAATATTTCCCATATTATTTCAAAAAAAAAAAAAAAAGAATTAGGATTGGGGTTAGAGTTAGGGTGAGGTATAGGGGTTAGGTTTAGGGGTTAGTTTTAGGGTAAAAGGATAGGATTAGGGTTACGGGTTGGGCTTAGGTTTAGGGTTAAAGTTTACTGCTAGGGTTAGGGATAGGGTTCAGGGTTAGCTTTAGGGGTTCTGGTTAGGGTTAGGTGTTAGGTTAGTGTCAGGGTTAGGTCTAGTCGTGAGGGTAAGGTTTAGGGTTAGCTTTAAGAGCTAGGGTTAGGTTTAATGGTTAGGATTAGGATTAGGCTAAGGGTTAGGGTAAGGCTTAGGGGTTAGGGTGAAGGGTTAGGGTCAAGGGTTAGGGTTTTTGTTAGGCATAGCGTTGGGGTTAGAAGTAAGGGTTACTGTCAGTGTTAGGGTTGGAGGTAGGGTTACGGTAGGGTTAGCGGTTTAGAATTAGGGTTAGGGATTAGGTGTCACAGTGATGACTAGGAGATAGGGTTAGAATTATGGGATAGGGGTTGTTCTCAGGAAATGTGTTATGCATTAACGTTAGGATAAGAGGTTAAAGTTAGGCGCACGGTGAGGTTTACGTGTTAAGGGGAGAAATAGGAACAGGGTTGGGTGTTATGTTCAGGGTTAGGGTTATCTGTTAAAGGTATTGTTTATGCTTAGCGCACGGGCCCTGTCTGCATTAGGCGGGCGGGGGGAGTTTAGGGGGCTGGGATTGTACCCGGGAACCCACTCTATCATACTCTGGGTATGGGCCCGTGGGTTTCATGCAGGACACAGTGGTAGAGCCTCCTTTCACGCATGGCATGGGAGGATTGCAGGCTTTCTAAACTCTAAGAAAGCAAGAAGTCTGAGAATTAGATTTAGGGTTAGGATTCTGGTTAGGGTTAAGGATGAAGTTTAGTGTTAGGGTGAGGGCTTAGGGTTAGGGATTAGGGTTAGGGTTAAAGGTTACTCTTAGGTTTAACGGTTACACTTTGGTTTAGGGTTGAGGTTTACGGTTAGGGTTAAGATGAGGGGTTAGGGTTTGGTACAGGGTTAGGGTTAAGTGTTAGGTTTAGGGTTGAAGATTAGGATTGGGGTTAGGATTAAAGTTTAGCGTGAGAGTTAACGCTTAGTGTTAAGATTAAGAGTTAGGGTTTAGGGTTAGGGTTAGGGTTAGGGTTAGTTTTAGGGTTAGAGTTATGTGCTATGGTTTGTGTTAGAGGTTAGGGTTAGGTTTACTGGTCACGGTTAGGGTTACGTTTAGGGGGTAGCATTAGGGTTAGGGTTAGGGTTAAGGGATAGGATTAGGGTTAAGTGTTGGCCTTAGGGTTAGGCTTTAGTGTTAGGTTTATCATTAAGGATTAGGATTAGAATCAGGGTTAAATGCTTGGGTGCGGTAATGGTTAGGGTCAGGGTTAAGGTTCACGGATAGGGTTAGTGTTAAGGGTTACGGGTAGGTTTAGGGTTCAGGGTTAGTGTTAGCATTAGGGCTTAAGGTTAGGATTAGGCGGTAGGTTAGATTTAGGGTTAGATCTAGGCGTTAGGGTAAGGGCTAGCGTTAGGGTTAAGAGATAGGGTTAGGTTTAATGCTTAGGATTAGGGTTAGGGTTTGGGGTTAAAGTAAGTGTTAGGGGTTAGGTTTAAGGATCCAAGGTTAGGGTTATTTTTAGCTGTAGTGTTAGGGTTAGGGATAAGGGATCCCTTTAGCATTAAGGGTCTTCCTTACTGTAGGGTTAAGGGTTAGGATTAGAGTTAAAGGTTAAGGTTAGGGTCAGTGTTAAGATTTAGGGTGAGGGTTAACGGTTAGGGTAAAGGTTAAGCGTTAGGGTTAGGGATTAGTGATTAGGGTTTTTGGTTAGTGTTAGGGTTAGCGGTTAGGAGTTAGTGTTTTATGAAGGGGTATGGTTAGAATTAGGATTGGTATTAATGTTATATTGGCCTGGTAGAACGTGTTGGGGAGAACTCCATCCTTCTCAATATTGGAGAATAGTTTATGTAGGATGGGCACCAGTTCTTCTTTGTATGTATGGTAAAATTCAGGTGTGAACCCATCTGGACCAGGGCTTTTCTTTTTGGGAAGGTTTTTTATTGCTGTTTCGATTTCAGTTCTTGATATTGGTCTGTTCAGGTACTCTATTTCTTCCTGGTTGAGCCTGGGAAGACTATGTGTCTCTAAAAATTTGTCCATTTCCTCCACGTTCTCCAGTTTGTGTGCATAAAGATTTTTGTAGAATTCATAGATGATATCTTGTATCTCTGTAGCATCGGTTGTGATTTCTCCTTTCATGTTCCTAATGGAGGTTATTAGAGATTTTACTTTTGTGCTCTTGGTTAGTCTAGCCAGAGGTGTGTCTATTTTGTTTATCTTTTCAAAGAACCAACTTTTTGTTTTATTAATTTCCCTTATAGTTTCTTTGTTGTCCTTTTCATTTAGTTCTGATTTGATCTTAGTAATTTCTCGCCTTCTGCTGGGTTTGGGATCGTTCTGTTCTTCTTTCTCCAGCTCTTTGAGTCTATTCGTTAGGTTGTCTATTTGCATGTTTTCTGTCTTTTTGATATAGGCATTTATGGATATGAATTTTCCTCTCAGGACTGCTTTAGCTGCATCCCATAGATTTTGATAAGTTGTATCTCCATTGTCATTTAATTCAAAGAAATTTTTGATTTCCATCTTGATTTCTTCTTTTATAGAATAATTATTCAGGAGAAGGTTATTTAGCTTCCATGACTTTGAGTAAGAGTGAGGGTTTCTGTTTGTGATCATTGTTACTTTTATTCCGCTGTGATCTGAGAAGATGCATGGTATAATTTCTATTTTTTTGAATTTTTGAAGACATGATTTATGTCCTAGGACATGGTCAATCTTAGAGAATGTCCCGTGAGCTGATGAGAAGAATGTATATTCTGTGGACTTTGGGTAGAATGTCCTATAGATGTCAGCCATGCCCATTTGTTCTAGCATTCTATTTAGGTCCATTATGTCTTTGTTTATTTTCTGTTTAGAGGATCTGTCCTGTACTGTCAGTGGGGTGTTAAAGTCTCCAGCTATTACAGTATTATTATCTATCATCTGGTTCAGATCTAGTAGGGTTTGCTTTATGAATCTAGGTGCACCTAGGTTGGGTGCATATATATTGAGTATAGTCATGGCTTCTTGTTGAATTGTGCCCTTGACCAGTATGTAGTAGCCATTTTTGTCTTTTATTATTTTTGTTGGTTTGAAAGCTAAGTTATTGGAAATTAAGATTGCCACACCAGCTTTCTTTTCGTTACCGTTTGCTTGAAATACCGATTTCCATCCTTTTACTTTCAGTCTAAATGCATCTTTGCTCGTTAGGTGGGTTTCTTGGAGACAGCAGATACTTGGCTTGTGCTTTTTTATCCATTGGGCCAGTCTATGTCTCTTGAGCAGGGAATTCAAGCCATTCACATTTATTGAGAAAACTGATAAGTGAGACGGTTTTTTGTTCAGCTTGTTGGGTAGAACTTCATTGCAATGTTTTCTAATCATCAGGGAAATGCAAATCAAAACCACAATGAGATATCACTTAACCCCAGTGAGAATGGCCTTTATCAAAAAAACCCAAAACAACACATGTTGGCGTGGGTGTGGAGAGACAGGAACACTAATACACTGCTGGTGGGACTGCAAACTAGTGCAACCCCTGTGGAAAGCATTATGGAGGTATCTTAAACAGATTCAAGTAGACCTGCCATTTGACCCAGCAATCCCATTACTGGGCATATACCCAAAGGAAAAAAGGTCATTCTGTTACAAAGGCACGTGTACCCAAATGTTTATAGCAGCACAATTCACAATAGCAAAGATGTGGAAACAACCCAAATGCCCATCAATACATGATTGAATTAGTAAACTGTGGTATATGTATACCATGGAATATTACTCAGCTATAAGGAATGATGAAGATACGACATCTCTATGGTTCTCCTAGAGAGAGTTGGAACCCATTATATTAAGTGAAGTATCCCAAGAATGGAAAAACAAGCATCACATGTACTCACCAGAAAATTGGTTTCCCTGATCATCACCTAAATACAAATCTGGGAATGACACCAATTGGACATCAGACTGAGGTGGGGGTGGGGGAGGGGATGGGGGTATGCCTACACAATGAGTGCATTGCACACCTTTTGGGGAGTGGTAACACTTGAAGGTGCTGACTCGGGAAAGGGGGGGTGGGGAAAAAATATGAAACTATTGTTTTTAACTTGCACTGTTCACTTAATAATTTATCATGAATATTTCCCATATTATTTCAAAAAAAAAAAAAAGAATTAGGATTGGGGTTAGAGTTAGGGTGAGGTATAGGGGTTAGGTTTAGGGGTTAGTTTTAGGGTAAAAGGATAGGATTAGGGTTACGGGTTGGGCTTAGGTTTAGGGTTAAAGTTTACTGCTAGGGTTAGGGATAGGGTTCAGGGTTAGCTTTAGGGGTTCTGGTTAGGGTTAGGTGTTAGGTTAGTGTCAGGGTTAGGTCTAGTCGTGAGGGTAAGGTTTAGGGTTAGCTTTAAGAGCTAGGGTTAGGTTTAATGGTTAGGATTAGGATTAGGCTAAGGGTTAGGGTAAGGCTTAGGGGTTAGGGTGAAGGGTTAGGGTCAAGGGTTAGGGTTTTTGTTAGGCATAGCGTTGGGGTTAGAAGTAAGGGTTACTGTCAGTGTTAGGGTTGGAGGTAGGGTTACGGTAGGGTTAGCGGTTTAGAATTAGGGTTAGGGATTAGGTGTCACAGTGATGACTAGGAGATAGGGTTAGAATTATGGGATAGGGGTTGTTCTCAGGAAATGTGTTATGCATTAACGTTAGGATAAGAGGTTAAAGTTAGGCGCACGGTGAGGTTTACGTGTTAAGGGGAGAAATAGGAACAGGGTTGGGTGTTATGTTCAGGGTTAGGGTTATCTGTTAAAGGTATTGTTTATGCTTAGCGCACGGGCCCTGTCTGCATTAGGCGGGCGGGGGGAGTTTAGGGGGCTGGGATTGTACCCGGGAACCCACTCTATCATACTCTGGGTATGGGCCCGTGGGTTTCATGCAGGACACAGTGGTAGAGCCTCCTTTCACGCATGGCATGGGAGGATTGCAGGCTTTCTAAACTCTAAGAAAGCAAGAAGTCTGAGAATTAGATTTAGGGTTAGGATTCTGGTTAGGGTTAAGGATGAAGTTTAGTGTTAGGGTGAGGGCTTAGGGTTAGGGATTAGGGTTAGGGTTAAAGGTTACTCTTAGGTTTAACGGTTACACTTTGGTTTAGGGTTGAGGTTTACGGTTAGGGTTAAGATGAGGGGTTAGGGTTTGGTACAGGGTTAGGGTTAAGTGTTAGGTTTAGGGTTGAAGATTAGGATTGGGGTTAGGATTAAAGTTTAGCGTGAGAGTTAACGCTTAGTGTTAAGATTAAGAGTTAGGGTTTAGGGTTAGGGTTAGGGTTAGGGTTAGTTTTAGGGTTAGAGTTATGTGCTATGGTTTGTGTTAGAGGTTAGGGTTAGGTTTACTGGTCACGGTTAGGGTTACGTTTAGGGGTTAGCATTAGGGTTAGGGTTATGGTTACGGTTAAGTGAAAGGATTAGGGTGAAGTGTTGGGCTTAGGGTTAGGGTTTTGTGTTAAGGTTAGCATTAAGGATTAGGGTTAGGGTCAGGGTTAAATGCTTGGGTGCGGGTAATGGTTAGGGTCAGGGTTAAGGTTCACGGATAGGGTTAGTGTTAAGGGTTACGGGTAGGTTTAGGGTTCAGGGTTAGTGTTAGCATTAGGGCTTAAGGTTAGGATTAGGCGGTAGGTTAGATTTAGGGATAGATCTAGGCGTTAGGGTAAGGGCTAGCATTAGGGTTAAGAGATAGGGTTAGGTTTAATGCTTAGGATTAGGGTTAGGGTTTGGGGTTAAAGTAAGTGTTAGGGGTTAGGTTTAAGGATCCAAGGTTAGGGTTATTTTTAGCTGTAGTGTTAGGGTTAGGGATTAGGGATCCCATTAGCATTAAGGGTCTTCCTTACTGTAGCGTTAAGGGTTAGGCTTAGAGTTAAAGGTTAAGGTTAGGGTCAGTGTTAAGATTTAGGGTGAGGGTTAACGGTCAGGGTAAAGGTTAAGCGTTAGGGTTAGGGATTAGTGATTAGGGTTTTTGGTTAGTGTTAGGGTTAGCGGTTAGGAGTTAGTGTTTTATGTAGAGGTATGGTTAGAATTAGGATTGGGTTGAGAGTTAGGGTGAGGTATAGGGGTTAGGTTTAGGGGTTAGTTTTAGGGTAAAAGGATAGGATTAGGGTTACGGGTTGGGCTTAGGTTTAGGGTTAAAGTTTACTGCTAGGGTTAGGGATTGGGTTCAGGGTTAGCTTTAGGGGTTCTGGTTAGGGTTAGGTGTTAGGTTAGTGTCAGGGTTAGGTCTAGTCGTGAGGGTAAGGTTTAGGGTTAGCTTTAAGAGCTAGGGTTAGGTTTAATGGTTAGGATTAGGATTAGGGTTAAGGGTTAGGGTAAGGCTTAGGGGTTAGGGTGAAGGGTTAGGGTCAAGTTTTAGGGTTTTATTTAGGCATAGCGTTGGGGTTAGAAGTAAGGGTTACTGTCAGTGTTAGGGTTGTAGGTAGGGTTATGGTTAGGGTTAGCGGTTTAGAATTAGGGTTAGGGATTAGGTGTCACAGTGATGACTAGGAGATAGGGTTAGAATTATGGGATAGGGGTTGTTCTCAGGAAATGGGTTATGCATTAACGTTAGGATAAGAGGTTAAAGTTAGGCGCACGGCGAGGTTTACGTGTTAAGGGGAGAAATAGGAACAGGGTTGGGTGTTATGTTCAGGGTTAGGGTTATCTGTTAAAGGTATTGTTTATGCTTAGCGCACGGGCCCTGTCTGCATTAGGCGGGCGGGGGGAGTTTAGGGGGCTGGGATTGTACCCGGGAACCCACTCTATCATACTCTGGGTATGGGCCCGTGGGTTTCATGCAGGACCCAGTGGTAGAGCCTCCTTTCACGCATGGCATGGGAGGATTGCAGGCTTTCTAAACTCTAAGAAAGCGAGAAGTCTGAGAATTAGATTTAGGGTTAGGATTCTGGTTAGGGTTAAGGATGAAGTTTAGTGTTAGGGTGAGGGCTTAGGGTTAGGGTTTAGGGTTAGGGTTAAAGATTACTCTTAGGTTTAACGGTTACACTTTGGTTTAGGGTTGAGGTTTATGGTTAGGGTTAAGATGAGGGGTTAGGGTTTGGTACAGGGTTAGCGTTAAGTGTTAGGTTTAGGGTTGAAGATTAGGATTAAGGTTAGGATTAAAGGTTAGCGTGAGAGTTAACGCTTAGGGTTAAGGTTAAGAGTTAGGGTTTAGGGTTAGGGTTAGGTTTAGTTTTAGGGTTAGAGTTATCTGCTATGGTTTGTGTTAGAGGTTAGGGTTAAGTTTACTGGTCATGGTTAGGGTTACGTTTAGGGGGTAGCATTAGGGTTAGGATTAGGGTTCGGGTTAGGGGATAGGATTAGGGTTAAGTGTTGGGCTTAGGGTTAGGGTTTAGTGTTAGGTTTATCATTAAGGATTAGGGTTAGAATCAGGGTTATATGTTTGGGTGCGGGTAATGGTTAGGGTCAGGGTTAAGGTTCACGGATAGGGTTAGTGTTAAGGGTTACGGGTAGGATTAGGGTTCAGGGTTAGTGTTAGCATTAGGGCTTAAGGTTAGGATTAGGCGATAGGTTAGATTTAGGGTTAGATCTAGGCGTTAGGGTAAGGGCTAGCGTTAGGGTTAAGAGATAGGGTTAGGTTTAATGCTTAGGATTAGGGTTAGGGTTTGGGGTTAAAGTAAGTGTTAGGGGTTAGGTTTAAGGATCCAAGGTTAGGGTTATTTTTAGCTGTAGTGTTAGGGTTAGGGATAAGGGATCCCATTAGCATTAAGGGTCTTCCTTACTGTAGGGTTAAGGGTTAGGCTTAGAGTTAAAGGTGAAGGTTAGGGTCAGTGTTAAGATTTAGGGTGAGGGTTAACGGTTAGGGTAAAGGTTAAGCATTAGGGTTAGGTATTAGTGATTAGGGTTTTTGGTTAGTGTTAGGGTTAGCGGTTAGGAGTTAGTGTTTTATGAAGGGGTATGGTTAGAATTAGGATTGGGGTTAGAGTTAGGGTGAGGTATAGGGGTTAGGTTTAGGGGTTAGTTTTAGGGTAAAAGGATAGGATTAGGGTTACGGGTTGGGCTTAGGTTTAGGGTGAAAGTTTACTGCTAGGGTTAGGGATAGGGTTCAGGGTTAGCTTTAGGGGTTCTGGTTAGGGTTAGGTGTTAGGTTAGTGTCAGGGTTAGGTCTAGTCGTGAGGGTAAGGTTTAGGGTTAGCTTTAAGAGCTAGGGTTAGGTTTAATGGTTAGGAGTAGGATTAGGGTTAAGGGTTAGGGTAAGGCTTAGGGGTTAGGGTGAAGGGTTAGGGTCAAGAGTTAGGGTTTTTGTTAGGCATAGCGTTGGGGTTAGAAGTAAGGGTTACTGTCAGTGTTAGGGTTGTAGGTAGGGTTACGGTTAGGGTTAGCGGTTTAGAATTAGGGTTAGGCATTAGGTGTCACAGTGATGACTAGGAGATAGGGTTAGAATTATGGGATAGGGGTTGTTCTCAGGAAATGGGTTATACATTAACGTTAGGATAAGAGGTTAAAGTTAGGCGCACGGTGAGGTTTACGTGTTAAGGGGAGAAATAGGAACAGGGTTGGGTGTTATGTTCAGGGTTAGGGTTATCTGTTAAAGGTATTGTTTATGCTTAGCGCACGGGCCCTGTCTGCATTAGGCGGGCGGGGGGAGTTTAGGGGGCTGGGATTGTACCCGGGAACCCACTCTATCATACTCTGGGTATGGGCCCGTGGGTTTCATGGAGGACACAGTGGTAGAGCCTCCTTTCACGCATGGCATGGGAGGATTGCAGGCTTTCTAAACTCTAAGAAAGCAAGAAGTCTGAGAATTAGATTTAGGGTTAGGATTCTGGTTAGGGTTAAGGATGAAGTTTAGTGTTAGGGTGAGGGCTTAGGGTTAGGGATTAGGGTTAGGGTTAAAGGTTACGCTTAGGTTTAACGGTTACACTTTGGTTTAGGGTTGAGGTTTACGGTTAGGGTTAAGATGAGGTGTTAGGGTTTGGTACAGGGTTAGGGTTAAGTGTTAGGTTTAGGGTTGAAGATTAGGATTAGGGTTAGGATTAAAGGTTAGCGTGAGAGTTAACGCTTAGGGTTAAGGTTAAGAGTTAGGTTTAGGGTTAGGGTTAGGGTTAGGGTTAGTTTTAGGGTTAGAGTTATGTGCTATGGTTTGTGTTAGAGGTTAGGTTTAGGTTTACTGGTCACGGTTAGGGTTACGTTTAGGGGGTAGCATTAGGGTTAGGGTTAGGGTTAAGGGATAGGATTAGGGTTAAGTGTTGGGCTTAGGGTTAGGGTTTAGTGTTAGGTTTATCATTAAGGATTAGGGTTAGAATCAGGGTTAAATGCTTGGGTGCGGGTAATGGTTAAGGTCAGGGTTAAGGTTCACGGATAGGGTTAGTGTTAAGGGTTACGGGTAGGTTTAGGGTTCAGGGTTAGTGTTAGCGTTAGGGCTTAAGGTTAGGATTAGGCGGTAGGTTAGATTTAGGGTTAGATCTAGGCGTTAGGGTAAGGGCTAGCGTTAGGGTTAAGAGATAGGGTTACGTTTAATGCTTAGGATTAGGGTTAGGGTTTGGGGTTAAAGTAAGTGTTAGGGGTTAGGTTTAAGGATCCAAGGTTAGGGTTATTTTTAGCTGTAGTGTTAGGGTTAGGGATAAGGGATCCCATTAGCATTAAGGGTCTTCCTTACTGTAGGGTTAAGGGTTAGGCTTAGAGTTAAAGGTTAAGGTTAGGGTCAGTGTTAAGATTTAGGGTGAGGGTTAACGGTTAGGGTAAAGGTTAAGCGTTAGGGTTAGGGATTAGTGATTAGGGTTTTTGGTTAGTGTTAGGGTTAGCGGTTAGGAGTTAGTGTTTTATGAAGGGGTATGGTTAGAATTAGGATTGGGGTTAGAGTTAGGGTGAGGTATAGGGGTTAGGTTTAGGGGTTAGTTTTAGGGTAAAAGGATAGGATTAGGGTTACGGGTTGGGCTTAGGTTTAGGGTTAAAGTTTACTGCTAGGGTTAGGGATAGGGTTCAGGGTTAGCTTTAGGGGTTCTGGTGAGGGTTAGGTGTTAGATTAGTGTCAGGATTAGGTCTAGTCGTGAGGGTAAGGTTTAGGGTTAGCTTTAAGAGCTAGGGTTAGGTTTAATGGTTAGGATTAGGACTAGGGTTAAGGGTTAGGGTAAGGCTTAGGGGTTAGGGTGAAGGGTTAGGGTCAAGGGTTAGGGTTTTTGTTAGGCATAGCGTTGGGGTTAGAAGTAAGGGTTACTGTCAGTGTTAGGGTTGTAGGTAGGGTTACGGTTAGGGTTAGCGGTTTAGAATTAGGGTTAGGGATTAGGTGTCACAGTGATGACTAGGAGATAGGGTTAGAATTATGGGATAGGGGTTGTTCTCAGGAAATGGGTTATGCATTAACGTTAGGATAAGAGGTTAAAGTTAGGCGCACGGTGAGGTTTACGTGTTAAGGGGAGAAATAGGAACAGGGTTCGGTGTTATGTTCAGAGTTAGGGTTATCTGTTAAAGGTATTGTTTATGCTTAGCGCACGGGCCCTGTCTGCATTAGGCGGGCGGGGGGAGTTTAGGGGGCTGGGATTGTACCCGGGAACCCACTCTATCATACTCTGGGTATGGGCCCGTGGGTTTCATGCAGGACACAGTGGTAGAGCCTCCTTTCACGCATGACAAGGGAGGATTGCAGGCTTTCTAAACTCTAAGGAAGCAAGAAGTCTGAGAATGAGATTTAGGGTTAGGATTCTGGTTAGGGTTAAGGATGAAGTTTAGTGTTAGGGTGAGGGCTTAGGGTTAGGGATTAGGGTTAGGGTTAAAGGTTACTCTTAGGTTTAACGGTTACACTTTGGTTTAGGGTTGAGGTTTACGGTTAGGGTTAAGAGGAGGGGTTAGGGTTTGTTACAGGGTTAGGGTTCAGTGTTAGGTTTAGAGTTGAAGATTAGGATTAGGGTTAGGATTAAAGGTTAGCGTGAGAGTTAACGCTTAGGGTGAAGGTTAAGAGTTAGAGTTTAGGGTTAGGGTTAGGGTTAGTTTTAGGGTTAGAGTTATGTGCTATGGTTTGTGTTAGAGGTTAGGGTTAGGTTTACTGGTCACGGTTAGGGTTACGTTTAGGGGTTAGCATTAGGGTTAGGGTTATGGTTACGGTTAAGTGAAAGGATTAGGGTGAAGTGTTGGGCTTAGGGTTAGTGTTTTGTGTTAAGGTTAGCATTAAGGATTAGGGTTAGGGTCAGGGTTAAATGCTTGGGTGCGGGTAATGGTTAGGGTCAGGGTTAAGGTTCACGGATAGGGTTAGTGTTAAGGGTTACGGGTAGGTTTAGGGTTCAGGGTTAGTGTTAGCATTAGGGCTTAAGGTTAGGATTAGGCGGTAGGTTAGATTTAGGGATAGATCTAGGCGTTAGGGTAAGGGCTAGCATTAGGGTTAAGAGATAGGGTTAGGTTTAATGCTTAGGATTAGGGTTAGGGTTTGGGGTTAAAGTAAGTGTTAGGGGTTAGGTTTAAGGATCCAAGGTTAGGGTTATTTTTAGCTGTAGTGTTAGGGTTAGGGATTAGGGATCCCATTAGCATTAAGGGTCTTCCTTACTGTAGCGTTAAGGGTTAGGCTTAGAGTTAAAGGTTAAGGTTAGGGTCAGTGTTAAGATTTAGGGTGAGGGTTAACGGTCAGGGTAAAGGTTAAGCGTTAGGGTTAGGGTTTAGTGATTAGGGTTTTTGGTTAGTGTTAGGGTTAGCGGTTAGGAGTTAGTGTTTTATGAAGAGGTATGGTTAGAATTAGGATTGGGGTTAGAGTTAGGGTGAGGTATAGGGGTTAGGTTTAGGGGTTAGTTTTAGGGTAAAAGGATAGGATTTGGGTTACGGGTTGGGCTTAGGTTTAGGGTTAAAGTTTACTGCTAGGGTTAGGGATAGGGTTCAGGGTTAGCTTTAGGGGTTCTGGTTAGGGTTAGGTGTTAGGTTAGTGTCAGGGTTAGGTCTAGTCGTGAGGGTAAGGTTTAGGGTTAGCTTTAAGAGCTAGGGTTAGGTTTAATGGTTAGGATTAGGATTAGGGTTAAGGGTTAGGGTAAGGCTTAGGGGTTAGGGTGAAGGGTTAGGGTCAAGTTTTAGGGTTTTATTTAGGCATAGCGTTGGGGTTAGAAGTAAGGGTTACTGTCAGTGTTAGGGTTGTAGGTAGGGTTATGGTTAGGGTTAGCGGTTTAGAATTAGGGTTAGGGATTAGGTGTCACAGTGATGACTAGGAGATAGGGTTAGAATTATGGGATAGGGGTTGTTCTCAGGAAATGGGTTATGCATTAACGTTAGGATAAGAGGTTAAAGTTAGGCGCACGGCGAGGTTTACGTGTTAAGGGGAGAAATAGGAACAGGGTTGGGTGTTATGTTCAGGGTTAGGGTTATCTGTTAAAGGTATTGTTTATGCTTAGCGCACGGGCCCTGTCTGCATTAGGCGGGCGGGGGGAGTTTAGGGGGCTGGGATTGTACCCGGGAACCCACTCTATCATACTCTGGGTATGGGCCCGTGGGTTTCATGCAGGACACAGTGGTAGAGCCTCCTTTCACGCATGGCATGGGAGGATTGCAGGCTTTCTAAACTCTAAGAAAGCAAGAAGTCTGAGAATTAGATTTAGGGTTAGGATTCTGGTTAGGGTTAAGGATGAAGTTTAGTGTTAGGGTGAGGGCTTAGGGTTAGGGTTTAGGGTTAGGGTTAAAGATTACTCTTAGGTTTAACGGTTACACTTTGGTTTAGGGTTGAGGTTTATGGTTAGGGTTAAGATGAGGGGTTAGGGTTTGGTACAGGGTTAGCGTTAAGTGTTAGGTTTAGGGTTGAAGATTAGGATTAAGGTTAGGATTAAAGGTTAGCGTGAGAGTTAACGCTTAGGGTTAAGGTTAAGAGTTAGGGTTTAGGGTTAGGGTTAGGTTTAGTTTTAGGGTTAGAGTTATCTGCTATGGTTTGTGTTAGAGGTTAGGGTTAAGTTTACTGGTCATGGTTAGGGTTACGTTTAGGGGGTAGCATTAGGGTTAGGATTAGGGTTCGGGTTAGGGGATAGGATTAGGGTTAAGTGTTGGGCTTAGGGTTAGGGTTTAGTGTTAGGTTTATCATTAAGGATTAGGGTTAGAATCAGGGTTATATGTTTGGGTGCGGGTAATGGTTAGGGTCAGGGTTAAGGTTCACGGATAGGGTTAGTGTTAAGGGTTACGGGTAGGATTAGGGTTCAGGGTTAGTGTTAGCATTAGGGCTTAAGGTTAGGATTAGGCGATAGGTTAGATTTAGGGTTAGATCTAGGCGTTAGGGTAAGGGCTAGCGTTAGGGTTAAGAGATAGGGTTAGGTTTAATGCTTAGGATTAGGGTTAGGGTTTGGGGTTAAAGTAAGTGTTAGGGGTTAGGTTTAAGGATCCAAGGTTAGGGTTATTTTTAGCTGTAGTGTTAGGGTTAGGGATAAGGGATCCCATTAGCATTAAGGGTCTTCCTTACTGTAGGGTTAAGGGTTAGGCTTAGAGTTAAAGGTGAAGGTTAGGGTCAGTGTTAAGATTTAGGGTGAGGGTTAACGGTTAGGGTAAAGGTTAAGCGTTAGGGTTAGGGATTAGTGATTAGGGTTTTTGGTTAGTGTTAGTGTTAGCGGTTAGGAGTTAGTGTTTTATGAAGGGGTATGGTTAGAATTAGGATTGGGGTTAGAGTTAGGGTGAGGTATAGGGGTTAGGTTTAGGGGTTAGTTTTAGGGTAAAAGGATAGGATTAGGGTTACGGGTTGGGCTTAGGTTTAGGGTTAAAGTTTACTGCTAGGGTTAGGGATAGGGTTCAGGGTTAGCTTTAGGGGTTCTGGTTAGGGTTAGGTGTTAGGTTAGTGTCAGGGTTAGGTCTAGTCGTGAGGGTAAGGTTTAGGGTTAGCTTTAAGAGCTAGGGTTAGGTTTAATGGTTAGGATTAGGATTAGGGTTAAGGGTTAGGGTAAGGCTTAGGGGTTAGGGTCAAGGGTTAGGGTCAAGGGTTAGGGTTTTTGTTAGGCATAGCGTTGGGGTTAGAAGTAAGGGTTACTGTCAGTGTTAGGGTTGGAGGTAGGGTTACGGTTAGGGTTAGCGGCTTAGAATTAGGGTTAGGAATTAGGTGTCACAGTGATGACTAGGAGATAGGGTTAGAATTATGGGATAGGGGTTGTTCTCAGGAAATGGGTTATGCATTAACGTTAGGATAAGAGGTTAAATTTAGGCGCAGGGTGAGGTTTACGTGTTAAGGGGAGAAATAGGAACAGGGTTGGGTGTTATCTTCAGGGTTAGGGTTATCTGTTAAAGGTATTGTTTATGCTTAGCGCACGGGCCCTGTCTGCATTAGGCGGGCGGGGGGAGTTTAGGGGGCTGGGATTGTACCCGGGAACCCACTCTATCATACTCTGGGTATGGGCCCGTGGGTTTCATGCAGGACACAGTGGTAGAGCCTCCTTTCACACATGGCATGGGAGGATTGCAGGCTTTCTAAACTCTAAGAAAGCAAGAAGTCTGAGAATTAGATTTAGGGGTAGGATTCTGGTTAGGGTTAAGGATGAAGTTTAGTGTTAGGGTGAGGGCTTAGGGTTAGGGATTAGGGTTAGGGTTAAAGGTTACTCTTAGGTTTAACGGTTACACTTTGGTTTAGGGTTGAGGTTTACGGTTAGGGTTAAGATGAGGGGTTAGGGTTTGGTACAGGGTTAGGGTTAAGTGTTAGGTTTAGGGTTGAAGATTAGGATTGGGGTTAGGATTAAAGTTTAGCGTGAGAGTTAACGCTTAGTGTTAAGATTAAGAGTTAGGGTTTAGGGTTAGGGTTAGGGTTAGGGTTAGTTTTAGGGTTAGAGTTATGTGCTATGGTTTGTGTTAGAGGTTAGGGTTAGGTTTACTGGTCACGGTTAGGGTTACGTTTAGGGGGTAGCATTAGGGTTATGGTTAGGGTTAAGGGATAGGATTAGGGTTAAGTGTTGGCCTTAGGGTTAGGCTTTAGTGTTAGGTTTATCATTAAGGATTAGGATTAGAATCAGGGTTAAATGCTTGGGTGCGGTAATGGTTAGGGTCAGGGTTAAGGTTCACGGATAGGGTTAGTGTTAAGGGTTATGGGTAGGTTTAGGGTTCAGGGTTAGTGTTAGCATTAGGGCTTAAGGTTAGGATTAGGCGGTAGGTTAGATGTAGGGTTAGATCTAGGCGTTAGGGTAAGGGCTAGCGTTAGGGTTAAGAGATAGGGTTAGGTTTAATGCTTAGGATTAGGGTTAGGGTTTGGGGTTAAAGTAAGTGTTAGGGGTTAGGTTTAAGGATCCAAGGTTAGGGTTATTTTTAGCTGTAGTGTTAGGGTTAGGGATAAGGGATCCCATTAGCATTAAGGGTCTTCCTTACTGTAGGGTTAAGGGTTAGGCTTAGAGTTAAAGGTTAAGGTTAGGGTCAGTGTTAAGATTTAGGGTGAGGGTTAACGGTTAGGGTAAAGGTTAAGCGTTAGGGTTAGGGATTAGTGATTAGGGTTTTTGGTTAGTGTTAGGGTTAGCGGTTAGGAGTTAGTGTTTTATGAAGGGGTATGGTTAGAATTAGGATTGGGGTTAGAGTTAGGGTGAGGTATAGGAGTTAGGTTTAGGGGTTAGTTTTAGGGTAAAAGGATAGGATTAGGGTTACGGGTTGGGCTTAGGTTTAGGGTTAAAGTTTACTGCTAGGGTTAGGGATAGGGTTCAGGGTTAGCTTTAGGGGTTCTGGTTAGGGTTAGGTGTTAGGTTAGTGTCAGGGTTAGGTCTAGTCGTGAGGGTAAGGTTTAGGGTTAGCTTTAAGAGCTAGGGTTAGGTTTAATGGTTAGGATTAGGATTAGGGTTAAGGGTTAGGGTAAGGCTTAGGGGTTAGGGTGAAGGGTTAGGGTCAAGTTTTAGGGTTTTATTTAGGCATAGCGTTGGGGTTAGAAGTAAGGGTTACTGTCAGTGTTAGGGTTGTAGGTAGGGTTATGGTTAGGGTTAGCGGTTTAGAATTAGGGTTAGGGATTAGGTGTCACAGTGATGACTAGGAGATAGGGTTAGAATTATGGGATAGGGGTTGTTCTCAGGAAATGGGTTATGCATTAACGTTAGGATAAGAGGTTAAAGTTAGGCGCACGGCGAGGTTTACGTGTTAAGGGGAGAAATAGGAACAGGGTTGGGTGTTATGTTCAGGGTTAGGGTTATCTGTTAAAGGTATTGTTTATGCTTAGCGCACGGGCCCTGTCTGCATTAGGCGGGCGGGGGGAGTTTAGGGGGCTGGGATTGTACCCGGGAACCCACTCTATCATACTCTGGGTATGGGCCCGTGGGTTTCATGCAGGACACAGTGGTAGAGCCTCCTTTCACGCATGGCATGGGAGGATTGCAGGCTTTCTAAACTCTAAGAAAGCGAGAAGTCTGAGAATTAGATTTAGGGTTAGGATTCTGGTTAGGGTTAAGGATGAAGTTTAGTGTTAGGGTGAGGGCTTAGGGTTAGGGTTTAGGGTTAGGGTTAAAGATTACTCTTAGGTTTAACGGTTACACTTTGGTTTAGGGTTGAGGTTTATGGTTAGGGTTAAGATGAGGGGTTAGGGTTTGGTACAGGGTTAGCGTTAAGTGTTAGGTTTAGGGTTGAAGATTAGGATTAAGGTTAGGATTAAAGGTTAGCGTGAGAGTTAACGCTTAGGGTTAAGGTTAAGAGTTAGGGTTTAGGGTTAGGGTTAGGTTTAGTTTTAGGGTTAGAGTTATCTGCTATGGTTTGTGTTAGAGGTTAGGGTTAAGTTTACTGGTCATGGTTAGGGTTACGTTTAGGGGGTAGCATTAGGGTTAGGATTAGGGTTCGGGTTAGGGGATAGGATTAGGGTTAAGTGTTGGGCTTAGGGTTAGGGTTTAGTGTTAGGTTTATCATTAAGGATTAGGGTTAGAATCAGGGTTATATGTTTGGGTGCGGGTAATGGTTAGGGTCAGGGTTAAGGTTCACGGATAGGGTTAGTGTTAAGGGTTACGGGTAGGTTTAGGGTTCAGGGTTAGTGTTAGCATTAGGGCTTAAGGTTAGGATTAGGCGATAGGTTAGATTTAGGGTTAGATCTAGGCGTTAGGGTAAGGGCTAGCGTTAGGGTTAAGAGATAGGGTTAGGTTTAATGCTTAGGATTAGGGTTAGGGTTTGGGGTTAAAGTAAGTGTTAGGGGTTAGGTTTAAGGATCCAAGGTTAGGGTTATTTTTAGCTGTAGTGTTAGGGTTAGGGATAAGGGATCCCATTAGCATTAAGGGTCTTCCTTACTGTAGGGTTAAGGGTTAGGCTTAGAGTTAAAGGTGAAGGTTAGGGTCAGTGTTAAGATTTAGGGTGAGGGTTAACGGTTAGGGTAAAGGTTAAGCGTTAGGGTTAGGGATTAGTGATTAGGGTTTTTGGTTAGTGTTAGTGTTAGCGGTTAGGAGTTAGTGTTTTATGAAGGGGTATGGTTAGAATTAGGATTGGGGTTAGAGTTAGGGTGAGGTATAGGGGTTAGGTTTAGGGGTTAGTTTTAGGGTAAAAGGATAGGATTAGGGTTACGGGTTGGGCTTAGGTTTAGGGTTAAAGTTTACTGCTAGGGTTAGGGATAGGGTTCAGGGTTAGCTTTAGGGGTTCTGGTTAGGGTTAGGTGTTAGGTTAGTGTCAGGGTTAGGTCTAGTCGTGAGGGTAAGGTTTAGGGTTAGCTTTAAGAGGTAGGGTTAGGTTTAATGGTTAGGATTAGGATTAGGGTTAAGGGTTAGGGTAAGGCTTAGGGGTTAGGGTCAAGGGTTAGGGTCAAGGGTTAGGGTTTTTGTTAGGCATAGCGTTGGGGTTAGAAGTAAGGGTTACTGTCAGTGTTAGGGTTGGAGGTAGGGTTACGGTTAGGGTTAGCGGCTTAGAATTAGGGTTAGGAATTAGGTGTCACAGTGATGACTAGGAGATAGGGTTAGAATTATGGGATAGGGGTTGTTCTCAGGAAATGGGTTATGCATTAACGTTAGGATAAGAGGTTAAAGTTAGGCGCAGGGTGAGGTTTACGTGTTAAGGGGAGAAATAGGAACAGGGTTGGGTGTTATCTTCAGGGTTAGGGTTATCTGTTAAAGGTATTGTTTATGCTTAGCGCACGGGCCCTGTCTGCATTAGGCGGGCGGGGGGAGTTTAGGGGGCTGGGATTGTACCCGGAAACCCACTCTATCCTACTCTGGGTATGGGCCCGTGGGTTTCATGCAGGACACAGTGGTAGAGCCTCCTTTCACGCATGGCATGGGAGGATTGCAGGCTTTCTAAACTCTAAGAAAGCGAGAAGTCTGAGAATTAGATTTAGGGTTAGGATTCTGGTTAGGGTTAAGGATGAAGTTTAGTGTTAGGGTGAGGGCTTAGGGTTAGGGTTTAGGGTTAGGGTTAAAGGTTACTCTTAGGTTTAACGGTTACACTTTGGTTTAGGGTTGAGGTTTATGGTTAGGGTTAAGATGAGGGGTTAGGGTTTGGTACAGGGTTAGCGTTAAGTGTTAGGTTTAGGGTTGAAGATTAGGATTAAGGTTAGGATTAAAGGTTAGCGTGAGAGTTAACGCTTAGGGTTAAGGTTAAGAGTTAGGGTTTAGGGTTAGGGTTAGGTTTAGTTTTAGGGTTAGAGTTATCTGCTATGGTTTGTGTTAGAGGTTAGGGTTAAGTTTACTGGTCATGGTTAGGGTTACGTTTAGGGGGTAGCATTAGGGTTAGGATTAGGGTTCGGGTTAGGGGATAGGATTAGGGTTAAGTGTTGGGCTTAGGGTTAGGGTTTAGTGTTAGGTTTATCATTAAGGATTAGGGTTAGAATCAGGGTTATATGTTTGGGTGCGGGTAATGGTTAGGGTCAGGGTTAAGGTTCACGGATAGGGTTAGTGTTAAGGGTTACGGGTAGGTTTAGGGTTCAGGGTTAGTGTTAGCATTAGGGCTTAAGGTTAGGATTAGGCGATAGGTTAGATTTAGGGTTAGATCTAGGCGTTAGGGTAAGGGCTAGCGTTAGGGTTAAGAGATAGGGTTAGGTTTAATGCTTAGGATTAGGGTTAGGGTTTGGGGTTAAAGTAAGTGTTAGGGGTTAGGTTTAAGGATCCAAGGTTAGGGTTATTTTTAGCTGTAGTGTTAGGGTTAGGGATAAGGGATCCCATTAGCATTAAGGGTCTTCCTTACTGTAGGGTTAAGGGTTAGGCTTAGAGTTAAAGGTGAAGGTTAGGGTCAGTGTTAAGATTTAGGGTGAGGGTTAACGGTTAGGGTAAAGGTTAAGCGTTAGGGTTAGGGATTAGTGATTAGGGTTTTTGGTTAGTGTTAGTGTTAGCGGTTAGGAGTTAGTGTTTTATGAAGGGGTATGGTTAGAATTAGGATTGGGGTTAGAGTTAGGGTGAGGTATAGGGGTTAGGTTTAGGGGTTAGTTTTAGGGTAAAAGGATAGGATTAGGGTTACGGGTTGGGCTTAGGTTTAGGGTTAAAGTTTACTGCTAGGGTTAGGGATAGGGTTCAGGGTTAGCTTTAGGGGTTCTGGTTAGGGTTAGGTGTTAGGTTAGTGTCAGGGTTAGGTCTAGTCGTGAGGGTAAGGTTTAGGGTTAGCTTTAAGAGCTAGGGTTAGGTTTAATGGTTAGGATTAGGATTAGGGTTAAGGGTTAGGGTAAGGCTTAGGGGTTAGGGTGAAGGGTTAGGGTCAAGGGTTAGGGTTTTTGTTAGGCATAGCGTTGGGGTTAGAAGTAAGGGTTACTGTCAGTTTTAGGGTTGGAGGTAGGGTTACGGTTAGGGTTAGCGGCTTAGAATTAGGGTTAGGAATTAGGTGTCACAGTGATGACTAGGAGATAGGGTTAGAATTATGGGATAGGGGTTGTTCTCAGGAAATGGGTTATGCATTAACGTTAGGATAAGAGGTTAAAGTTAGGCGCAGGGTGAGGTTTACGTGTTAAGGGGAGAAATAGGAACAGGGTTGGGTGTTATCTTCAGGGTTAGGGTTATCTGTTAAAGGTATTGTTTATGCTTAGCGCACGGGCCCTGTCTGCATTAGGCGGGCGGGGGGAGTTTAGGGGGCTGGGATTGTACCCGGAAACCCACTCTATCATACTCTGGGTATGGGCCCGTGGGTTTCATGCAGGACACAGTGGTAGAGCCTCCTTTCACGCATGGCATGGGAGGATTGCAGGCTTTCTAAACTCTAAGAAAGCAAGAAGTCTGAGAATTAGATTTAGGGGTAGGATTCTGGTTAGGGTTAAGGATGAAGTTTAGTGTTAGGGTGAGGGCTTAGGGTTAGGGATTAGGGTTAGTGTTAAAGGTTACTCTTAGGTTTAACGGTTACACTTTGGTTTAGGGTTGAGGTTTACGGTTAGGGTTAAGATGAGGGGTTAGGGTTTGGTACAGGGTTAGGGTTAAGTGTTAGGTTTAGGGTTGAAGATTAGGATTGGGGTTAGGATTAAAGTTTAGCGTGAGAGTTAACGCTTAGTGTTAAGATTAAGAGTTAGGGTTTAGGGTTAGGGTTAGGGTTAGGGTTAGTTTTAGGGTTAGAGTTATGTGCTATGGTTTGTGTTAGAGGTTAGGGTTAGGTTTACTGGTCACGGTTAGGGTTACGTTTAGGGGGTAGCATTAGGGTTATGGTTAGGGTTAAGGGATAGGATTAGGGTTAAGTGTTGGCCTTAGGGTTAGGCTTTAGTGTTAGGTTTATCATTAAGGATTAGGATTAGAATCAGGGTTAAATGCTTGGGTGCGGTAATGGTTAGGGTCAGGGTTAAGGTTCACGGATAGGGTTAGTGTTAAGGGTTACGGGTAGGTTTAGGGTTCAGGGTTAGTGTTAGCATTGGGGCTTAAGGTTAGGATTAGGCGGTAGGTTAGATTTAGGGTTAGATCTAGGCGTTAGGGTAAGGGCTAGCGTTAGGGTTAAAGATAGGGTTAGGTTGAATGCTTAGGATTAGGGTTAGGGTTTGGGGTTAAAGTAAGTGTTAGGGGTTAGGTTTAAGGATCCAAGGTTAGGGTTATTTTTAGCTGTAGTGTTAGGGTTAGGGATAAGGGATCCCATTAGCATTAAGGGTCTTCCTTACTGTAGGGTTAAGGGTTAGGCTTAGAGTTAAAGGTTAAGGTTAGGGTCAGTGTTAAGATTTAGGGTGAGGGTTAACGGTTAGGGTAAAGGTTAAGCGTTAGGGTTAGGGATTAGTGATTAGGGTTTTTGGTTAGTGTTAGGGTTAGCGGTTAGGAGTTAGTGTTTTATGAAGGGGTATGGTTAGAATTAGGATTGGGGTTAGAGTTAGGGTGAGGTATAGGGGTTAGGTTTAGGGGTTAGTTTTAGGGTAAAAGGATAGGATTAGGGTTACGGGTTGGGCTTAGGTTTAGGGTTAAAGTTTACTGCTAGGGTTAGGGATAGGGTTCAGGGTTAGCTTTAGGGGTTCTGGTTAGGGTTAGGTGTTAGGTTAGTGTCAGGGTTAGGTCTAGTCGTGAGGGTAAGGTTTAGGGTTAGCTTTAAGAGCTAGGGTTAGGTTTAATGGTTAGGATAAGGATTAGGGTTAAGGGTTAGGGTAAGGCTTAGGGGTTAGGGTGAAGGGTTAGGGTCAAGGGTTAGGGTTTTTGTTAGGCATAGTGTTGGGGTTAGAAGTAAGGGTTACTGTCAGTGTTAGGGTTGTAGGTAGGGTTACGGTTAAGGTTAGCGGTTTAGAATTAGGGTTAGGGATTAGGTGTCACAGTGATGACTAGGAGATAGGGTTAGAATTATGGGATAGGGGTTGTTCTCAGGAAATGGGTTATGCATTAACGTTAGGATAAGAGGTTAAAGTTAGGCGCACGGTGAGGTTTACGTGTTAAGGGGAGAAATAGGAACAGGGTTGGGTGTTATGTTCAGGGTTAGGGTTATCTGTTAAAGGTATTGTTTATGCTTAGCGCACGGGCCCTGTCTGCATTAGGCGGGCGGGGGG
Source organism: Eulemur rufifrons (assembly GCF_041146395.1). Classification (NCBI taxonomy): domain Eukaryota; kingdom Metazoa; phylum Chordata; class Mammalia; order Primates; family Lemuridae; genus Eulemur; species Eulemur rufifrons. The sequence continues at coordinate 404,972 of NC_090984.1, read as the reverse complement.
AGTTTAGGGGGCTGGGATTGTACCCGGGAACCCACTCTATCATACTCTGGGTATGAGCCCGTGGGTTTCATGCAGGACACAGTGGTAGAGCCTCCTTTCACGCATGGCATGGGAGGATTGCAGGCTTTCTAAACTCTAAGGAAGCAAGAAGTCTGAGAATTAGATTTAGGGTTAGGATTATGGTTAGGGTTAAGGATGAAGTTTAGTGTTAGGGTGAGGGCTTAGGGTTAGGGATTAGGGTTAGGGTTAAAGTTTACTCTTAGGTTTAACGGTTACACTTTGGTTTAGGGTTGAGGTTTACGGTTAGGGTTAAGATGAGGGGTTAGGGTTTGGTACAGGGTTAGGGTTAAGTGTTAGGTTTAGGGTTGAAGACTAGGATTAGGGTTAGGATTAAAGGTTAGCGTGAGAGTTAACGCTTAGGGTTAAGGTTAAGAGTTAGGGTTTAGGTTTAGTGTTAGCGTTAGGGTTAGTTTTAGGGTTAGAGTTGTGTGATATGGTTTGTGTTAGAGGTTAGGGTTAGGTTTACTGGTCACGGTTAGGGTTACGTTTAGGGGTTAGCATTAGGGTTAGGGTTAGGGTTAAGGGATAGGATTAGGGTTAAGTGTTGGGCTTAGGGTTAGGGTTTAGGGTTAAGGTTATCATTAAGGATTAGGGTTAGGGTCACGGTTAAATGCTTGGGTGCATGTAATGGTTAGGGTCAGGGTTTAGGTTCACGGATAGGGTTAGTGTTAAGGGTTACGGGTAGGTTTAGGGTTCAGGGTTAGTGTTAGCATTAGGGCTTAAGGTTAGGATTAGGCGGTAGGTTAGATTTAGGGTTAGATCTAGGCGTTAGGGTAAGGGCTAGCGTTAGGGTTAAGAGATAGGGTAAGGTTTAATGCTTAGGATTAGGGTTAGGGATAGGATTAGGGATAAGGGATCCCATGAGCATTAAGGGTCTTCCTTACTGTAGGGTTAAGGGTTAGGCTTAGAGTTAAAGGTTAAGGTTAGGGTCAGTGTTAAGATTTAGGGTGAGGGTTAACGCTTAGGGTAAAGGTTAAGCGTTAGGGTTAGGGATTAGTGATTAGGGTTTTTGGTTAGTGTTAGCGTTAGCGGTTAGGAGTTAGCGTGTTATGAAGGGGTATGGTTAGAATTAGGATTGGGGTTAGAGTTAGGGTGAGGTATAGGGGTTAGGTTTAGGGGTTAGTTTTAGGGTAAAAGGATAGGATTAGGGTTACGGGTTGGGCTTAGGTTTAGGGTTAAAGTTTACTGCTAGGGTTAGGGATAGGGTTCAGGGTTAGCTTTAGGGGTTCTGGTTAGGGTTAGGTGTTAGGTTAGTGTCAGGGTTAGGTCTAGTCGTGAGGGTAAGGTTTAGGGTTAGCTTTAAGAGCTAGGGTTAGGTTTAATGGTTAGGATTAGGATTAGGGTTAAGGGTTAGGGTAAGGCTTAGGGGTTAGGGTGAAGGGTTAGGGTCAAGGGTTAGGGTTTTAGTTAGGCATAGCGTTGGGGTTAGAAATAAGGGTTACTGTCAGTGTTAGGGTTGTAGGTAGGGTTACGGTTAGGGTTAGCGGTTTAGAATTAGGGTTAGGGATTAGGTGTCACAGTGATGACTAGGAGATAGGGTTAGAATTATGGGATAGGGGTTGTTCTCAGGAAATGGGTTATGCATTAACGTTAGGATAAGAGGTTAAAGTTAGGCGCACGGCGAGGTTTACGTGTTAAGGGGAGAAATAGGAACAGGGTTGGGTGTTATGTTCAGGGTTAGGGTTATCTGTTAAAGGTATTGTTTATGCTTAGCGCACGGGCCCTGTCTGCATTAGGCGGGCGGGGGGAGTTTAGGGGGCTGGGATTGTACCCGGGAACCCACTCTATCATACTCTGGGTATGGGCCCGTGGGTTTCATGCAGGACACAGTGGTAGAGCCTCCTTTCACGCATGGCATGGGAGGATTGCAGGCTCTCTAAACTCTAAGAAAGCAAGAAGTCTGAGAATTAGATTTAGGGTTAGTATTATGGTTAGGGTTAAGGATGAAGTTTAGTGTTAAGGTGAGGGCTTAGGGTTAGGGATTAGGGTTAGGGTTAAAGGTTACTCTTAGGTTTAACGGTTACACTTTGGTTTAGGGTTGAGGTTTACGGTTAGGGTTAAGATGAGGGGTTAGGGTTTGGTACAGGGTTAGGGTTAAGTGTTAGGTTTAGGGTGGAAGATTAGGATTAGGGTTAGGATTAAAGGTTAGCGTGAGAGTTAACGCTTAGGGTTAAGGTTAAGTGTTAGGGTTTATGGTTAGGGTTAGGGTTAGGGTTAGTTTTAGGGTTAGAGTTATGTGCTATGGTTTGTGTTAGAGGTTAGGGTTAGGTTTACTGGTCAAGGTTAGGGTTACGTTTAGGGGGTATCATTAGGGTTAGGGTTAGGGTTAAGGGATAGGATTAGGGTTAAGTGTTGGGCTTAGGGTTAGGGTTTAGTGTTAGCTTTATCATTAAGGATTAAGGTTAGAAGCAGGGTTAAATGCTTGGGTGCGGGTAATGGTTAGGGTCAGGGTTAAGGGTCACGGATAGGGTTAGTGTTAAGGGTTACGGGTAGGTTTAGGGTTCAGGGTTAGTGTTAGCATTAGGGCTTAAGGTTAGGATTAGGCGGTAGGTTAGATTTAGGGTTAGATCTAGGCGTTAGGGTAAGGGCTAGCGTTAGGGTTAAGAGATAGGGTTAGGTTTAATGCTTAGGATTAGGGTTAGAGTTTGGGGTTAAAGTAAGTGTTAGGGGTTAGGTTTAAGGATCCAAGGTTAGGGTTATTTTTAGCTGTAGTGTTAGGGTTAGGGATAAGGGATCCCATTAGCATTAAGGGTCTTCCTTACTGTAGGGTTAGGGTTAGGCTTAGAGTTAAAGGTTAAGGTTAGGGTCAGTGTTAAGATTTAGGGTGAGGGTTAACGGTTAGGGTAAAGGGTAAGCGTTAGGGTTAGGGATTAGTGATTAGGGTTTTTGGTTAGTGTTAGGGTTAGTGGTTAGGAGTTAGTGTTTTATGAAGGGGTATGGTTAGAATTAGGATTGGGGTTAGAGTTAGGGTGAGGTATAGGGGTTAGGTTTAGGGGTTAGTTTTAGGGTAAAAGGATAGGATTAGGGTTACGGGTTGGGCTTAGGTTTAGGGTTAAAGTTTACTGCTAGGGTTAGGGATAGGGTTCAGGGTTAGCTTTAGGGGTTCTGGTTAGGGTTAGGTGTTAGGTTAGTGTCAGGGTTAGGTGTAGTCGTGAGGGTAAGGTTTAGGGTTAGCTTTAAGAGCTAGGGTTAGGTTTAATGGTTAGGATTAGGATTAGGGTTAAGGGTTAGGATAAGGCTTAGGGGTTAGGGTCAAGGGTTAGGGTTTTTGTTAGGCATAGCGTTGGGGTTAGAAGTAAGGGTTACTGTCAGTGTTAGGGTTGTAGGTAGGGTTACGGTTAGGGTTAGCGGTTTAGAATTAGGGTTAGGGATTAGGTGTCACAGTGATGACTAGGAGATAGGGTTAGAATTATGGGATAGGGGTTGTTCTCAGGAAATGGGTTATGCATTAAAGTTAGGATAAGAGGTTAAAGTTAGGCGCACGGTGAGGTTTACGTGTTAAGGGGAGAAATAGGAACAGGGTTGGGTGTTATGTTCAGGGTTAGGGTTATCTGTTAAAGGTATTGTTTATGCTTAGCGCACGGGCCCTGTCTGCATTAGGCGGGCGGGGGGAGTTTAGGGGGCTGGGATTGTACCCGGGAACCCACTCTATCATACTCTGGGTATGGGCCCGTGGGTTTCATGGAGGACATAGTGGTAGAGCCTCCTTTCACGCATGGCATGGGAGGATTGCAGGCTTTCTAAACTCTAAGAAAGCAAGAAGTCTGAGAATTAGATTTAGGGTTAGGATTATAGTTAGGGTTAAGGATGAAGTTTAGTGTTAGGGTGAGGGCTTAGGGTTAGGGCTTAGGGTTAGGGTTAAAGGTTACTCTTAGGTTTAACGGTTACACTTTGGTTTAGGGTTGAGGTTTACGGTTAGGGTTAAGATGAGGGGTTAGGGTTTGGTACAGGGTTAGGGTTAAGTGTTAGGTTTAGGGTTGAAGATTAGGATTAGGGTTAGGATTAAAGGTTAGCGTGAGAGTTAACGCTTAGGGTTAAGGTTAATAGTTAGGGTTTAGGGTTAGGTTTAGGGTTAGTTTTAGGGTCAGAGTTATGTGCTATGGTTTGTGTTAGAGGTTAGGGTTAGGTTTACTGGTCACGGTTAGGGTTAGGTTTAGGGGTTAGCATTAGGGTTATGGTTAGGCTTAGGGTTAAGGGATAGGATTAGGGTTAAGTGTTGGGCTTAGGGTTAGGGTTTTGTGTTAAGGTTAGCATTAAGGATTAGGGTTAGAATCAGGGTTAAATTCTTGGGTGCGGGTAATTGTTAGGGTCAGGGTTAAGGTTGACAGATAGGGTTAGTGTTAAGGGTTACGGGTAGGTTTAGGGTTCAGGGTTAGTGTTAGCATTAGGGCTTAAGGTTAGGATTAGGCGGTAGGTTAGATTTAGGGTTAGATCTAGGCGTTAGGGTAAGGGCTAGCGTTAGGGTTAAGAGATAGGGTTAGGTTTAATGCTTAGGATTAGGGTTAGGGTTTGGGGTTAAAGTAAATGTTAGGGCTTAGGTTTAAGGATCCAATTTTAGGGTAATTTTTAGCTGTAGTGTTAGGGTTAGGGATTAGGGATCCCATTAGCATTAAGGGTCTTCGTTACTGTAGGGTTAAGGGTTAGGCTTAGAGTTAAAGGTGAAGGTTAGGGTCAGTGTTAAGATTTAGGGTGAGGGTTAACGGTTAGGGTAAAGGTTAAGCGTTAGGGTTAGGGATTAGTGATTAGGGTTTTTGGTTAGTGTTAGGGTTAGCGGTTAGGAGTTAGTGTTTTATGAAGGGGTATGGTTAGAATTAGGATTGGGGTTAGAGTTAGGGTGAGGTATAGGGGTTAGGTTTAGGGGTTAGTTTTAGGGTAAAAGGATAGGATTAGGGTTACGGGTTGGGCTTAGGTTTAGGGTTAAAGTTTACTGCTAGGGTTAGGGATAGGGTTCAGGGTTAGCTTTAGGGGTTCTGGTTAGGGTTAGGTGTTAGGTTAGTGTCAGGGTTAGGTCTAGTCGTGAGGGTAAGGTTTAGGGTTAGCTTTAAGAGCTAGGGTTAGGTTTAATGGTTAGGATTAGGATTAGGCTTAAGGGTTAGGTTAAGGCTTAGGGGTTAGGGTCAAGGGTTAGGGTTTTTGTTAGGCATAGCGTTGGGGTTAGAAGTAAGGGTTACTCTCAGTGTTAGGGTTGTAGGTAGGGTTACGGTTAGGGTTAGCGGTTTAGAATTAGGGTTAGGGATTAGGTGTTGCAGTGATGACTAGGAGATAGGGTTAGAATTATGGGATAGGGGTTGTTCTCAGGAAATGGGTTATGCATTAACGTTAGGATAAGAGGTTAAAGTTAGGCGCACGGTGAGGTTTACGTGTTAAGGGGAGAAATAGGAACAGGGTTGGGTGTTATGTTCAGGGTTAGGGTTATCTGTTAAAGGTATTGTTTATGCTTAGCGCACGGGCCCTGTCTGCATTAGGCGGGCGGGGGGAGTTTAGGGGGCTGGGATTGTACCCGGGAACCCAGTCTATCATACTCTGGGTATGGGCCCGTGGGTTTCATGCATGACACAGTGGTAGAGCCTCCTTTCACGCATGGCATGGGAGGATTGCAGGCTCTCTAAACTCTAAGAAAGCAAGAAGTCTGAGAATAAGATTTAGGGTTAGGGTTATGGTTAGGGTAAAGGATGAAGTTTAGTGTTAGGGTGAGGGCTTAGGGTTAGGGATTAGGGTTAGGGTTAAAGGTTACTCTTAGGTTTAACGGTTACACTTTGGTTTAGGGTTGAGGTTTACGGTTAGGGTTAAGATGAGGGGTTAGGGTTTGGTAGACGTTTAGGGTTAAGTGTTAGGTTTAGGGTTGAAGATTAGGATTAGGGTTAGGATTAAAGGTTAGCGTGAGAGTTAACGCTTAGGGTTAAGGTTAAGAGTTAGGGTTTACGGTTAGGCTTAGGGTTAGATTTAGGGTTAGAGTTATGTGCTATGGTTTGTGTTAGGGGTTAGGGTTAGGTTTACTGTTCACGGTTAGGGTTGGGTTTAGGGGTTAGCATTAGGGTTAGGGATTAGGTTTAGGGTAAGGGTCTAGAGTTAATGTTGGGCTTTAGGCTAGGGGCTTAGGTTCAGGGTCAGGGGTTAGCGTTCGTGGTAGGGCTTAGCTTTAGCGGTCAGTTTAAGGGCACAGGACCTGGTTAATCTACGGTGAGAGGGGTGCGGTCGGAGTCACCACGAAAGCACAACATCATTCCCTGGGCCTTGGGACAGGACCTCCATGCAGGACTCAGGCGGAGCCTCATCTCACACATGGCATGGCTGTATTGTAGGCTTGCTTCACTCTGGGAATGGAAGTAGTGTGAGAATTAGGGTTGGGGTTGGGGTTAGGGTTTTTCGTGTTAGGGGTTAGGTTTCGAGTCAGGGTTAGGTGCTAGGGATTAGTGGTTAGGGTTAGAGTTAGTGTTAGGGGTAAGGTGTTAAGTCTGGGTTAGGGGGCCAGGGTAAGGTTTAGGGTTGGAGTTAGCGTTAGGGTTAGCGGTTAGGGTTAAGGGATAGGGTTAGGATTCAGGGTGAGGGTTAGAGGGTTAACAGTTGGGGTTAGGCTTAGGGGTTAGGGATAGTGTTAGGGTTAAGGGTTAGGAGCTTGGTTCAGGTTTAAGGTTAGCATTAGGGGTTGGGGTTAGTGTTAACTGTAGGTCAGTGTTGGGGTTAGATCTCTAGGCATTAGGGTAAAGGTTAGGGTTAGGGTTAAGAGTTAGGGTTCTGTTTAATGGTTAGGATTGGGAATAGGGTTAAGGGTTAGGGTTAAGGTTAGGGGTTATGACGAAGGATCAATGGTTAGGGTTACTTTTAGGCGTAGGGTTAGGGTAAGGGGTTAGGGTTAGTGTTAGTGTTGTTGGTCGGGTTAAGGTTAGGGTTGGCGTTTCAGAAGTGGGGATTAGGTGTTACGGTTATAGCTAGGAGTTAGGGTTATAATGACGGTATAGGGCTTGTTCTCAGGGTGTCATGCATTAACGTTAAGATATGGGGTTAAAGTTAGGGTTATGGTGAGGTTTACCTGTTAAGGTGAGCAGTAGGATGAGGGTTAGGTGTTATGTTGTGGGTTAGGCTTATGGGTGAGGGGTAGGGTTTATGCTTAGGGCACGGGCCCTGTATGCCCTAGGAGGCAAAGTTAGGTGTCTGTGATGGTCGCTGGGAACCTACTCTACCGCACGCAGTGTATGCGCCTCTGGGTTTCATGCAGGACACTGTGGCAGAGCCTCCTTTCACGCATGGCATGGGAGGATTGCAGGCTTTCTAAACTCTAAGAAAGCAAGAAGGCTGAGAATTAGATTTAGGGTTAGGGTTATGGTTAGGGTTAAGGATGAAGTTTAGTGTTAGGGTGAGGGCTTAGGGTTAGGGATTAGGGTTAGGGTTAAAGGTTACTCTTAGATTTAACGGTTACACTTTGGTTTAGGGTTGAGGTTTACGGTTAGGGTTAAGATGAGGGGTTAGGGTTTGGTACAGGGTTAGGGTTAAGTGTTAGGTTTAGGGTTGAAGATTAGGATTAGGGTTAGGATTAAAGGTTAGCGTGAGAGTTAACGCTTAGGGTTAAGGTTAAGAGTTAGGGTTTACGGTTAAGGTTAGGGTTAGTTTTAGGGTTAGAGTTATGTGCTATGGTTTGTGTTAGAGGTTAGGGTTAGGTTTACTGGTCACGGTTAGGGTTACGTTTAGGGGTTAGCATTAGGGTTAGGGTTAGGGTTAGGGTTAAGGGATAGGATTAGGGTTAAGTGTTGTACTTAGGGTTAGGGTTTAGTGTTAGGGTTAGCATTAAGGATTAGGGTTAGGGTCAGGGTTAAATGCTTGGGTGCAGGTAATGGTTAGGGTCAGGGTTAAGGTTCACGGATCGGGTTAGTGTTAAGGGTTACGGGTAGGTTTAGGGTTCAGGGTTAGTGTTAGCATTAGGGCTTAAGGTTAGGATTAGGCGGTAGGTTAGATTTAGGGTTAGATCTAGGCGTTAGGGTAAGGGCTAGCGTTAGGGTTAAGAGATAGGGTTAGGTTGAATGCTTAGGATTAGGGTTAGGGTTTGGGGTTAAAGTAAGTGTTAGGGGTTAGGTTTAATGATCCAAGGTTAGGGTTATTTTTAGCTGTAGTGTTAGGGTTAGGGATAAGGGATCCCATTAGCATTAAGGGTCTTCCTTACTGTAGGCTTAAGGGTTAGGCTTAGAGTTAAAGGTTAAGGTTAGGGTCAGTGTTAAGATTTAGGGTGAGGGTTAACGGTTAGGGTAAAGGATAAGCGTTAGGGTTAGGGATTAGTGATTAGGGTTTTTGGTTAGTGTTAGGGTTAGCAGTTAGGAGTTAGTGTTTTATGAAGGGGTATGGTTAGAATTAGGATTGGGGTTAGAGTTAGGGTGAGGTATAGGGGTTAGGTTTAGGGGTTAGTTTTAGGGTAAAAGGATAGGATTAGGGTTACGGGTTGGGCTTAGGTTTAGGGTTAAAGTTTACTGCTAGGGTTAGGGATCGGGTTCAGGGTTATCTTTAGGGGTTCTCGTTAGGGTTAAATGCTGAACACCTGCAAATAATTTTCAACGTATTGGTTAATTGAAAAGCTCTGCGGCATACTTCTTGGAACAAGCCAGTTACCTGTTCCCACGGAAAGAGGAGTATATAGAACCATGGTGGATTTCCAGCTGATGAAGTAAAGGATTATTAAAGGAACGGGATGACCATGGGGATCAACGTCAATTCTCTGAAACAGAATCCGCCCTTTTCACCTGCCAAACACATGCCCACTTCTCCTCTCTAGGGATAATAAAAACTAACCAGCGAACTGACAGAGGGCCTGACCCCCACATCCACATCGACCACACACACAAAAAAACCGTACCCTCTAGCTACTAATTATAATGCTAACTTGCAAAATTTCGCTGCATTTTAAAACAATGGAAAAATGGTGGTGGGATGATACTTAGAAGAATGGCTTCTTGTCTGTCTCCACTAACAAAAATAGGCAACACCAAGTCAGCTACTCCTCAGCATAGTTATGTCCGTCGCAGCCTTCTTGGGTTTCAGGAGGCACATACAAACGTTAGCAAAATTATGGTGAAACGCTGAAAACCTGCAAATAATTTTCAACGTACTGGCTAATTTGAAAACTCTCCAGCATACTTCTTGGAACAAGCCAGGTACCTGTGCTCACGCATAGAGGAGTATATAGAAACATGGTGGAATCCCAGCTGATGAAGCAAAGGATTCTTAAAGGAATAAGATGACCATGCGGATCCTGTTTAATTCTCTGAAACAGAATCCGCACTTTTCACCTGCCAAACACATGCCCACTTCTCCTCTCTGGGGATAATAAAAACAAACCAGTGAATTGACAGATGGCCTGACCAACCCATCCACACTGACCCCACAAAAAAAAAAAAAAAGTACCCTCCAGCTACTAATTATAATGATAAATTTCAAAATTTCCCTTCATTTTTAAACAATGGAAAAATGATGGTGGGATGATACTTAGAAGAATGGCTTCCAGTCAGTCTCCACTAAGAAAAATAGGCAACACCAAGTGAGCTACTCCTCAGCATACTTATGTCCGTGGCAGCCATATTGTGTTTCAGGAGACACATACAAACGTTATAAGAATTATGGTGAAACGCTGAAAACCTGCAAATAATTTTCAACGTACTGCTTAACTGAAAAGCTCTGCGGCATACTTCTTGGAACAAGCCAGTTACCTATGCCCACACATAGAGGAGTATATAGAACCATGGTGGATTCCCAGGTGATGAAGCAAAAGTTTCCTAAAGGAACGGGATGAGCATGCGGATCCTGTTTCATTCTCTGAAACAGAATCCGCCTTTTTCACCTGCCAAACACATGCCCACTTCACCTCTCTGGGGATAATAAAAACTAACCAGCGAACTGACAGAGGGCCTGACCCCCCCCATGCACATCGACCACACACACACAAAAAAAAACCGTACCCTCCAGCTACTAATTATAATGCTAACTTGCAAAATTTCCCTCTTGTTTAAAACAATGGAAAAATGGTGGTGGGATCATACTTAGAAGAATGGCTTCTTGTCCGTCTCCACTAACAAAAATAGGCAACACCAAGTCAGCTACTCCTCAGCATAGTTATGTGCGTCGCCGCCTTCTTGGGTTTCAGGAGGCACAAACAAACGTTATCACAATTATGGTGAAACGCTGAACACCTGCAAATAATTTTCAACGTAGTGGTTAATAGAAAAGCTCAGCGGCATACTTCTTGGAACAAGCCAGGTACCTGTGCCCATGCATAGAGGAGTATATAGAAACATGGTGGAATCCCAGCTCATGAAGCAAAGGATTCTTAAAGGAATGAGATGACCATGCGGATCCTGTTTAATTCTCTGAAACAGAATCCGCACTTTTCACCTGCCAAACACCTGCCCACTTCTCCTCTCTGGGGATAATAAAAACAAACCAGTGAATTGACAGATGGCCTGACCAACCCATCCACACTGACCCCACAAAAAAAAAAAAGTACCCTCCAGCTACTAATTATAATGATAACTTGCAAAATTTCCCTGCATTTTTAAACAATAGAAAAATGATGGTGGGATGATACTTAGAAGAATGGCTTCCAGTCAGTCTCCACTAACAAAAATAGGCAACACGAAGTCAGCTACGCCTCAGCATACTTATGTCCGTGGCAGCCATATTGGGTTTCAGGAGACACATACAAACGTTATAAGAATTATGGTGAAACGCTGAAAACCTGCAAATGATTTTCAACGTACTGCTTAATTGAAAAGCTCTTCGGCATACTTCTTGGAACAAGCTAGTTACCTGTGCCCACACATAGAGGAGTATATAGAACCATGGTGGATTCCCACCTGATGAAGCAAATTTTTCTAAAGGAACGGGAGGAGCATGCGGATCCTGTATCATTCTCTGAAACAGAATCCGCACTTTTCACCTGCCAAACACATGCCCACTACTCTTCTCTGGGGATAATAAAAAGAAACCAGCGATCTGACAGAGGGCCTGAACACCCATCCTGACCGAACCCACAAAAAAAAAAAGGACCCTCCAGCTACTAATTATAATGCCAATTGGCAAAATTTCCCTGCATTTTTAAACAATGGAGAAATGATGGTGGGATGATACTTAGAAGAATGGCTTCTTGTCAGTCTCCACTGACAAAAATAGGCAACACCAAGTCAGCTACGCCTCAGCATAGTTATGTCCGTAGCAGCCATATTTGGTTTCAGTAGGCACATACACACGTTATCACAATTATGGTGAAACGCTGAAAACCTGCAAAGGATTTTCAACATACTGGGTAATTGAAAAGCTCTGAGGCATACTTCTTGGAACAAGCCAGTTTTCTGTGCCCACGCATAGAGAAGTATATAGAACCATGGTGGATTCCCAGCTCATGAAGTAAAGGATTCTTAAAGGAACTGGATTACCATGCGGATCCTGTTTAATTCTCTGAAACAGATCCGCAGTTTTCACCTGCAATACTAATACCCACTTCCCCTCTCTGGGGATAATAAAAACAAACCAGCGAACTGACAGAGGGCCTTACCAACCCATCCACACTGACCCCACAAAAAAAAAAAATAGTACCCTCCAGCTACTAATTATAATGCTAACTTGCAAAATTTCCCTACATTTTTAAACAATGGAAAAATGAAGGTGGGATGATACTTAGAAGAATGGCTTCTTGTCAGTCTCCACTAACAAAAATAGGCAACACGAAGTCAGCTACGCCTCAGCATACCTATGTCCTTGGCAGCCATATTGGGTTTCAGGAGACATAAACAAACTTTATAAGAATTATGGTGAAACGCTGAAAACCTGCAAATAATTTTCAACGTAGTGGTTAATTGAAAAGCTCTGCGGCATACTTCTTGGAACAAGCCAGTTTCCTGTGCCCACACATAGAGGAGTATATAGAACCATGGTGGATTCCCAGCTGATGAAGCGAAAGTTTCCTAAAGGAACGGGATGAGCATGCGGATCCTGTTTCATTCTCTGAAACAGAATCCGAACTTTACACCTTACAAACACATGCCTACTTCTCCTCTCTGGGGATAATAAAAACAAACCAGCCAACTGACAGAGGGCCTGACCAACACACCCACACCGATCCCACAGGAAAAAAAAAAAAAAAAACACCGAAGCCTCCAGCTACTAATTAGAATGCTAACTTGCAAAATTTTCCTGCATTTTTAAACAATGGAAAAATGATGGTGAGATGATACTTAGAAGAATGGCTTCTTGTCAGTCTCCACTAACAAAAATAGGCAAAACCAAGTCAGCCACGCCTCAGCATAGTTATGTCCGTCGCAGCCTTCTTGGGTTTCAGGAGGCACAAACAAACGTTATCACAATTATGGTGAAACGCTGAACACCTGCAAATAATTTTCAACGTAGTGGTTAATTGAAAAGCTCTGCGGCATACTTCTTGGAACAAGCCAGTTACCTGTTCCCACGCAAAGAGGAGTATATAGAACCATTGTGGATTTCCAGCTGATGAAGTAAAGGATTATTAAAGGAACGGGATGACCATGGGGATCATCGTTAATTCTCTGAAACAGAATCCGCCCTTTTCACCTGCCAAACACATGCCCACTTCTCCTCTCTGGGGATAATAAAAACTAACCAGCGAACTGACAGAGGGCCTGACCTCCCATCCACATCGACCACACACACAAAAAAAATCCGTACCCTCCAGCTACTACTTATAATGCTAACTTGCAAAATTTCCCTGCATTTTAAAACAATGGTAAAATGGTGGTGGGATGATACTTAGAAGAATGGCTTCTTGTCTGTCTCCACTAACAAAAATAGGCAACACCAAGTCAGCTACTCCTCAGCATAGTTATGTCCGTCCCAGCCCTCTTGGGTTTCAGGAGGCATATACAAACGTTATCAAAATTATGGTGAAACGCTGAAAACCTGCAAATAATTTTCAACGTACTGGTTAATTTGAAAACTCTCCAGCATACTTCTTGGAACAAGCCAGGTACCTGTGCCGACGCATAGAGGCGTATATAGAAACATGGTGGAATCTCAGCTAATGAAGCAAAGGATTCTTAAAGGAATGAGATGACCATGCGGATCCTGTTTAATTCTCTGAAACAGAATCCGCACTTTTCACCTGCCAAACACATGCCCACTACTCTTCTCTGGGGATAATAAAAACAAACCAGCGATCTGACAGAGGGCCTGAACACCCATCCTGACCGACCCCACAAAAAAAAAAGTACCCTGCAGCTACTAATTATAATGCCAATTTGCAAAATTTACCTGCATTTTTAAACAATGGAGAAATGATGGTGGGATGATACTTAGAAGAATGGCTTCTTGTTAGTCTCCACTGACAAAAATAGGCAACACCAAGTCAGCTACACCTCGGCATAGTTATGTCCGTAGCAGCCATATTTGGTTTCAGTAGGCACATACACACGTTATCACAATTATGGTGAAACGCTGAAAACCTGCAAAGGATTTTCAACATACTGGTTAATTCAAAAGCTCTGAGGCATATTTCTTGGAACAAGCCAGTTTCCTGTGCCCATGCATAGACAAGTATATAGAACCATGGTGGATTTCCAGCTGATGAAGTAAAGGATTATTAAAGGAACGGGATGACCATGGGGATCATCGTTAATTCTCTGAAACAGAATCCGTCCTTTTCAGCTGCCAAACACATGCCCACTTCTCCGCTCTGGGGATAATAAAAACTAACCAGCGAACTGACAGAGGGCCTGACCCCCCCATCCACATCGACCACACAGAAAAAAAAAAACCGTACCCTCCAGCTACTAATCATAATGCTAACTTGCAAAATTTCCCTGCATTTTAAACCAATGGAAAAATGGTGGTGGTATGATACTTAGAAGAATGGCTTCTTGTCAGTCTCCACGAACAAAAACAGGCAACACCAAGTCAGCTACTCCTCAGCATAGTTATGTCCGTCGCAGCCTTCTTGGGTTTCAGGAGGCACAAACAAATGTTATCACAATTATGGTGAAACGCTGAACACCTGCAAATAATTTTCAACGTAGTGGTTAATTGAAAAGCTCTGCGGCATACTTCTTGGAACAAACCAGTTACCGGATCCCAAGCAAAGAGGAGTATATAGAACCATGGTGGATTTCCAGCTGATGAAGTAAAGGATTATTAACGTCACGGGATGACCATGGGGACCATCGTTAATTCTCTGAAACAGAATCCGCCCTTTTCACCTGCCAAACACATGCCCACTTCTCCTCTCTGGGGATAATAAAAACTAAACAGCGAACTGACAGAGGGCCTGACCCCCCCATCCACATCGACCGCACAAAAAAAAAAACCGTACCCTCCAGCTACTAATTATAATGCGAACTTGCAAATTTCCCTGCATTTTAAAACAATGGATAAATGATGGTGGGATGATACTTAGAAGAATGGCTTCTTGTCTGTCTCCACTAACAAAAATAGGCAACACCAAGTCAGCTACTCCTCAGCATAGTTATGTCCGTCGAAGCCTTCTTGGGTTTCAGGAGTCACATACAAACTTTATCAAAATTATGGTGAAACGATGAAAACATGCAAATAATTTTCAACGTACTGGTTAATTTGAAAACTCTCCAGCATACTTCTTGGAACGAGCCAGGTACCTGTGCCCACGCATAGAGAAGTATATAGAAACATGGTGGATTCCCAGCTGATGAAGCAAAGGATTCTTAAAGGAATGAGATGACCATGCGGATCCTCTTTAATTCTCTGAAACAGAATCCGCAATTTTCACCTGCCAAACACATGCCCACTGCTCTTCTTTGGGGATAATAAAAACAAACCAGCGATATGACAGAGGGCCTGAACACCCATCCTAACCGACCCCACAAAAAAAAAAAGTACCCTCCAGCTACTAATTATAATGCCAATTTGCAAAATTTCCCTGCATTTTTAAACAATGGAGAAATGATGGTGGGATGATACTTAGAAGAATGGCTTCTTGTCAGTCTCCACTGACAAAAATAGGCAACACCAAGTCAGCTACGCCTCAGCATAGTTATGTCCGTAGCAGCCATATTTGGTTTCAGTAGGCACATACACACGTTATCTCAATTATGGTGAAACGCTGAAAACCTGCAAAGGATTTTCAACATACTGGTTAATTGAAAAGCTCTGAGGCATACTTCTTGGAACAAGCCAGTTTCCTGTGCCCATGCATAGAGAAGTATATAGAACCATGGTGGATTCCCAGGTCATGAAGCAAAGGAGTCTTAAAGGAACGGGATTACCATGCGGATCCTGTTTAATTCTCTGAAACAGATCCACAGTTTTCACCTGCCATACTAATACACACTTCTCCTCTCTGGGAATAATAAAAACAAACCAGCGAACTGACAGAGGGCCTGACCAACACATCCACACCGACCCCACAGGAAAAAAAAAAAAAAAAACACCGTAGCCTCCAGCTACTAATTATAATGCTAACTTGAAAAATTTTCCTGCATTTTTAAACAATGGAAAAATGATGGTGAGATGATACTTAGAAGAATGGATTCTTGTCAGTCTCCACTAACAAAAATAGGCAAAACCAAGTCAGCTACGCCTCATCATAGTTATGTTCGTTGCAGCCATCTTGGGTGTCACGAGGCACAAACAAACGTTATCACAATTATGGTGAAACGCTGAACACCTGCAAATAATTTTCAACGTAGTGGTTAATTGAAAAGCTCTGCGGCATACTTCTTGGAACAAGCCAGTTACCTGTTCCGACGCAAAGAGGAGTATATAGAACCATGGTGGATTTCCAGCTGATGAAGTAAAGGATTATTAAAGGAACGGGATGACCATGGGGATCATCGTTAATTCTCTGAAACAGAATCCGTCCTTTTCACCTGCCAAACACATGCCCACTTCTCCTTTCTGGGGATAATAAAAACTAACCAGCGAACTGACAGAGGGCCTGACCCCCCCATCCACATCGACCACACACACACAAAAAAAAACCGTACCCTCCAGCTACTAATTATAATGCTAACTTGCAAAATTACCCTGCATTTTAAAACAATGGAAAAATGGTGGTGGGATGATACTTAGAAGAATGGCTTCTTGTCAGTCTCCACTAACAAATATAGGCAACACCAAGTCAGCTACTCCTCAGCATAGTTATGTCCGTCGCAGCCTTCTTGGGTTTCAGGAGGCACATAAAAACGTTATCAAAATTATGGTGAAACGCTGAAAACCTGCAAATAATTTTAAACGTACTGGTTAATTTGAAAACTCTCCAGCATACTTCTTGGAACAAGCCAGGTACCTGTGCCCACGCATAGAGGAGTATATAGAAACATGGTGGAATCCCAACTGATGAAGCAAAGGATTCTTAAAGGAATGAGATGACCATGCGGATCCTGTTTAATTCTCTGAAACAGAATCCGCACTTTTCACCTGCCAAACACATGCCCACTACTCTTCTCTGGGGATAATAAAAACAAACCAGCGATCTGACAGAGGGCCTGAACACCCATCCTGACCGACCCCACAAAAAAAAAAGTACCCTCCAGCTACTAATTATAATGCCAATTTGCAAAATTTCCCTGCATTTTTAAACAAAGGACAAATGATGGTGGGATGATACTTAGAAGAATGGCTTCTTGTCAGTCTCCACTAACAAAAATAGGCAAAACCAAGTCAGCTAGGCCTCAGCATACTTATGTCCGTCGCAGCCTTCTTGGGTTTCAGGAGGCACAAACAAACGTTATCACAATTATGGTGAAACGCTGAACACCTGCAAATAATTTTCAACGTAGTGGTTAATTGAATAGCTCTGAGGCATACTTCTTGGAACAAGCCAGTTACCTGTTCCCACGCAAAGAGGAGTATAGAGAACCATGGTGGATTTCCAGCTGATGAAGTAAAGGATTATTAAAGCAACGGCATGACCATGGGGATCATCGTTAATTATCTGAAACAGAATCCGCCTTTTTCACCTGCCAAACACATGCCCACTTCTCCTCTCTGGGGATAATAAAAACTAACCAGCGAAGTGACAGAGGGCCTGACCCCCCCATCCACATCGACCACACACACAAAAAAAAAAAAACCGTACCCTCCAGGTACTAATTATAATGCTAACTTGCAAAATTTCCCTGCATTTTAAAACAATGGAAAAATGGTGGTGGGATGATACTTAGAAGAATGGCTTCTTGTCAGTCTCCACTAACAAAAATAGGCAACACCAAGTCAGCTACTCCTCAGCATAGTTATGTCCGTCGCAGCCTTCTTGGGTTTCAGGAGGCACAAACAAACGTTATCACAATTATGGTGAAACGCTGAACACCTGCAAATAATTTTCAACGTAGTGGTTAATTGAAAAGCTCTGCGGCATACTTCTTGGAACAAGCCAGTTTCCTGTTCCCACGCAAAGAGGAGTATATAGAACCATGGTGGATTTCCAGCTGATGAAGTAAAGGATTATTAAAGGAACGGGATAACCATGGGGATCATCGTTAATTCTCTGAAACAGAATCCGCCCTTTTCACCTGCCGAACACATGCCCACTTCTCCTCTCTGGGGATAATAAAAACTAACCAGCGAACTAACAGAGGGCCTGACCCCCCCATCCACATGGACCACAGACAAAAAAAAACCGTACCCTCCAGCTACTAATTATAATGCTAACTTGCAAAATTTCCCTGCATTTTAAAACAATGGAAAAATGGTGGTGGGATGATACTTAGAAGAATGGCTTCTTGTCTGTCTCCACTAACAAAAATAGGCAACACCAAGTCAGCTACTCCTCAGCATAGTTATGTCCGTCGCAGCCTCTTCGGTTTCAGGAGGCACATACAAACGTTATCAAAATTATGGTGAAACGCTGAAAACCTGCTAATAATTTTGAACGTACTGCTTAATTGAAAAGCTCTGCGCCATACTTCTTGGAACAAGCCAGTTACCTGTGCCCAAAAATAGAGGAGTATATAGAACCATGGTGGATTCCCAGCTGATGAAGCAAAAGTTTCCTAAAGGAACGGGATGAGCATGCGGATCCTGTTTCATTCTCTGAAACAGAATCCGAACTTTTCACCTGCCAAACACATGCCCACTTCTCCTCTCTGGGGATAATAAAAACTAACCAGCGAACTGAAAGAGGGCCTGACCCCCCCATCCACATCGACCACACACAAAAGAAAAACCGTTCCCTCCAGCTACTAATTATAATGCTAACTTTCAAAATTTCCCTGCATTTTAAAACAATGGAAAAATGGTGGTGGGATGATACTTAGAAGAATGGCTTCTTGTCTGTCTCCACTAACAAAAATAGGCAACACCAAGTCAGCTACTCCTTAGCATAGTTATGTCCGTCACAGCCTTCTTGGGTTTCAGGAGGCACATACAAACGTTATCAAAATTATGGTGAAACGCTGAAAACCTGCAAATAATTTTCAACGTACTGGTTAATTTGAAAACTCTCCAGCATACTTCTTGGAACAAGCCAGGTACCTGTGCCCACGCATAGAGGAGTATATAGAAACATGGTAGAATCCCAGCTGATGAAGCAAAGGATTCTAAAAGGAATGAGATGACCATGCGGATCCTGTTTAATTCTCTGAAACAGAATCCGCACTTTTCACCTGCCAAAAACATGCCCACTACTCTTCTCTGGGGATAATAAAAACAAACCAGCGATCTGAGAGAGGGCCTGAACACCCATCCTGACCGACCCCACAAAAAAAAAAGTACTCTCCAGCTACTAATTATAATGCCAATTTGCAAAATTTTCCTGCATTTTTAAACAAAGGATAAATGATGGTGGGATGATACTTAGAAGAATGGCTTCTTGTCAGTCTCCACTAACAAAAATAGGCAAAACCAAGTCAGCTAGGCCTCAGCATAGTTATGTCCGTCGCAGCCTTCTTGAGTTTCAGGAGGCACAAACAAAGGTTATCATAATTATGGTGAAACGCTGAACACCTGCAAATAATTTTCAACGTAGTGGTTAATTGAAAAGCTCTGCGGCATACTTTTTGGAACAAGCCAGTTACCTGTTCTCACGCAAAGAGGAGTATATAGAACCATGGTGGATTTCCAGCTGATGAAGTAAAGGATTATTAAAGGAACGGGATGACCATAGGGATCATCGTTAATTCTCTGAAACAGAATCCGCCCTTTTCACCTGCCAAACACATGCCCACTTCTCCTCTCTGGGGATAATAAAAAATAACCAGCGAACTGACAGAGGGCCTGACCCCCCCCCATTCACATCGACTACACACACAAAAAAAAACCGTACCCTCCAGCTACTAATTATAATGCTAACTTGCAAAATTTCCCTGCATTTTAAAACAATGGAAAAATGGCGGTGAGATCATACTTAGAAGAATGGCTTCTTGTCTGTCTCCACTAACAAAAATAGGCAACACCAAGTCAGCTACTCCTCAGCATAGTTATGCCAGTCGCAGCCTTCTTGGGTTTCAGGAGGCACAAACACACGTTATCACAATTATGGTGAAACGCTGAACACCTGCAAATAATTTTCAACGTAGTGGTTAATTGAAAAGCTCTGCGGCATACTTCTTGGAACAAGCCAGTTACCTGTTCTCACGCAAAGAGGAGTATATAGAACCATGGTGGATTTCCAGCTGATGAAGTAAAGGATTATTAAAGGAACGGGATGACCATGGGGATCATCGTTAATTCTCTGAAACAGAATCCGCCCTTTTCACCTGCCAAACACATGCTCACTTCTCCTCTCTGGGGATAATAAAAACTAACCAGCGAACTGACAGAGGGCCTGACCCCACCATCCACATCGACCACACACAAAAAAAAGCCGTAACCTCCAGCTACTAATTATAATGCTAACTTGCAAAATTTCCCTGCATTTTAAAACAATGGAAAAATGATGGTGGGATGATACTTAGAAGAATGGCTTCTTGTCAGTCTCTATAAGAAAAATAGGCAACACCAAGTCAGCTACTCCTCAGCATAGTTATGTCCGTCGCAGCCTTCTTGGGTTTCAGGAGGCACAAACAAACGTTATCACCATTATGGTGAAACGCTGAACACCTGCAAATAATTTTCAACGTAGTGGTTAATTGAAAAGCTCTGCGGCATACTTCTTGGAACAATCCAGTTACCTGTTCCCACGCAAAGAGGAGTATATAGAACCATGGTGGATTTCCAGCTGATGAAGTAAAGCATTATTAAAGGAACGGGATGACCATGGGGATCATCGTTAATTCTCTGAAACAGAATCCGCCCTTTTCACCTGCCAAACACATGCCCACTTCTCCTCTCTGGGGATAATAAAAACTAACCAGCGAACTGACAGAGGGCCTGACCCCCCCCATCCACATCGACCACACACACAAAAAAACGATACCCTCCAGCTACTAATTATAATGCTAACTTGCAAGATTTCCCTGCATTTTAAAACAATGGAAAAATGGTGGTGGGATGATACCTAGAAGAATGGCTTCTTGACAGTCTCCACTAACAAAAAATAGGCAACACCAAGTCAGCTACGCCTCAGCATAGTTATGTCCGACGCAGCCTTCTTGGGTTTCAGGGGGCACAAACACACGTTATCACAATTATGGTGAAACGCTGAACACCTGCAAGTAATTTTCAACATAGTGGTTAATTGAAAAGCTCTGTGGCATACTTTTTGGAACAAGCCAGTTACCTGTTCCCACGCAAAGAGGAGTATAGAGAACCATGGTGGATTTCCAGCTGATGAAGTAAAGGATTATTAAAGGAACGGGATGACCATGGGGATCATCGTTAATTCTCTGAAACAGAATCCGCCCTTTTCACCTGCCAAACACATGCCCACTACTCTTCTCTGGGGATAATAAAAACTAACCAGCAAACTGACAGAGGGCCTGACCACCCCCCATCCACATCGACCACACACACAAAAAAAAAAACCGTACCCTCCAGCTACTAATTATAATGCTAACTGGCAAAATTTCCTTGCATTTTAAAACAATGGAGAAATGGTGGTGGGATGATACTTAGAAGAATGGCTTCTTGTCAGTCTCCACTAACAAAAATAGGGAACACCAAGTCAGCTACTCCTCATCATAGTTATGTCCGTCGCAGCCTTCTTGGGTTTCAGGAGGCACAAACAAACGTTATCACCATTATCGTCAAACGATGAACACCTGCAAATAATTTTCAACGTAGTGGTTAATTGAAAAGCTCTGCGGCATACTTCTTGGAACAAGCCAGTTACCTGTTCCCACGCAAAGAGGAGTATATAGAACCATGGTGGATTTCCAGCTGATGAAGTAAAGCATTATTAAAGGAATGGGATGACCATGGGGATCATCGTTAATACTCTGAAACAGAATCTGCCCTTTTCACCTGCCAAAGACATGCCCACTTCTCCTCTCTGGGGATAATAAAAACTAACCAGCGAACTGACAGAGGGCCTGACCCCACCCCCCATCCACATCGATCACACACACAAAAAAAAAAACCATACCCTCCAGCTACTAATTATAATGCTAACTTGCAAAATTTCCCTGCATTTTAAAACAATGGAAAAATGGTGGTGGGATGATACTTAGAAGAATGGCTTCTTGACAGTCTCCACTAACAAAAATAGGCAACACCAAGTCAGCTACGCCTCAGCATAGTTATGTCCGACGCAGCCTTCTTGGGTTTCAGGGGGCACAAACACACGTTATCACAATTATGGTGAAACGCTGAACACCTGCAAGTAATTTTCAACGTAGTGGTTAATTGAAAAGCTCTGAGCCATACTTCTTGGAACAAGCCAGTTACCTGTTCCCACACAAAGATGAGTATAGAGAACCATGGTGGATTTCCAGCTGATGAAGTAAAGGATTATTAAAGGAATGGGATGACCATGGGGATCATCGTTAATTCTCTGAAACAGAATCCGCCCTTTTCACCTGCCAAACACATGCCCACTACTCTTCTCTGGGGATAATAAAAACTAACGAGCGAACTGACAGAGGGTCTGACCCCCCCCATCCACATCGACCACACACAAAAAAAAAAACCGTACCCTCCAGCTACTAATTATAATGCTAACTTGCAAAATTTCCCTGAATTTAAAACAATGGAAAAATGGTGGTGGGATGATACTTAGAAGAATCGCTTCTTGTCAATCTCCACTAACAAAAATAGGCAACACAAAGTCAGCTACTCCTCAGCATAGTTATGTCCGTCGCAGCCTTCTTGGGTTTCAGGAGGAACACACAAACGTTATCAAAATTATGCTGAAACGCTGAACACCTGCAAATAATTTTCAACGTACTGGTTAATTTGAAAACTCTCCAGCATACTTCTTGGAACAAGCCAGGTACCTGTGCCCACGCATAGAGGAGTATATAGAAACATGGTGGAATCCCAGCTGATGAAGCAAAGGATTCTTAAAGGAATGAGGTGACCATGCGGATCCTGTTTAATTCTCTGAAACAGAATCCGCACTTTTCACCTGCCAAACACATGCCCACTACTCTTCTCTGGGGATAATAAAAACAAACCAGCGATCTGACAGAGGGCCTGAACACCCATCCGGACCGACCCCACAAAACAAAAAAGTACCCTCCAGCTACTAATTATAATGCAAATTTGCAAAATTTCCCTGCATTTTTAAACAATGGAGAAATGATGGTGGGATGATACTTAGAAGAATGGCTTCTTCTCAGTCTCCACTGACAAAAATAGGCAACACCAAGTCAGCTACACCTCAGCATAGTTATGTCCGTAGCAGCCATATTTGGTTTCAGTAGGCACATACACACGTTATCACAATTATGGTGAAACGCTGAAAACCTGCAAAGGATTTTCAACATACTGGTTCATTGAAAAGCTCTGAGGCATACTTCTTGGAACAAGCCAGTTTCCTGTGCCCACGCATAGAGAAGTATATAGAACCATGGTGGATTCCCAGCTCATGAAGCAAAGGATTCTTAAAGGAACTGGTTTACCATGCGGAACCTGTTTAATTCTCTGAAACAGATCCGCAGTTTTCACCTGCCATACTAATACCCACTTCTCCTCTCTGGGTATAATAAAAACAAACCAGCGAACTGACAGAGGGCCTGACCAACACATCCACACCGACCCCACAGGAAAAAAAAAAAAAAAACACCGTAGCCTCCAGCTACTAATTATAATGCTAACTTGCAAAACATTCCTGCATTTTTAAACAATGGAAAAATGATGGTGAGATGATACTTAGAAGAATGGATTCTTCTCAGTCTCCACTAACAAAAATAGGCAAAACCAAGTCAGCTACGCCTCAGCATAGTTATGTCCGTCGCAGGCTTCTTGGGTTTCAGGAGGCACAAACAAACGTTATCACAATTATGGTGAAACGCTGAACACCTGCAAATAATTTTCAACGTAGTGGTTAATTGAAAAGCTCTGCGGCATACTTCTTGGAACAAGCCAGTTACCTGTTCCCACGCAAAGAGGAGTATATAGAACCATGGTGGATTTCCAGCTGATGAAGTAAAGGATTATTAAAGGAACGGGATGACCATGGGGATCATCGTTAATTCTCTGAAACAGAATCCGCCCTTTTCACCTGCCAAACACATGCCCACTACTCTTCTCTGGGGATAATAAAAACTAACGAGCGAACTGACAGAGGGTCTGACCCCCCCCCATCCACATCGACTACACACAAAAAAAAAAAACCGTACCGTCCAGCTACTAATTATAATGCTAACTTGCAAAATTTCCCTGAATTTAAAACAATGGAAAAATGGTGGTGGGATGATACTTAGAAGAATGGCTTCTTGTCAGTCTCCACTAACAAAAATAGGCAACACAAAGTAAGCTACTCCTCAGCATAGTTATGTCCATCGCAGCCTTCTTGGGTTTCAGGAGGAACACACAAACGTTATCAAAATTATGGTGAAACGCTGCACACCTGCAAATAATTTTCAACGTACTGGTTAATTTGAAAACTCTCCAGCATACTTCTTGGAACAAGCCAGGTACCTGTGCCCACGCATAGAGGAGTATATAGAAACATGGTGGAATCCTAGCTGATGAAGCAAAGGATTCTTAAAGGAATGAGATGACCATGCGGATCCTGTTTAATTCTCTGAAACAGAATCCGCACTTTTCACCTGCCAAACACATGCCCACTACTCTTCTCTGGGGATAATAAAAACAAACCAGCGATCTGACAGAGGGCCTGAACACCCATCCTGACCGACCCCACAAAACAAAAAAGTACCCTCCAGCTACTAATTATAATGCCAATTTGCAAAATTTCCCTGCATTTTTAAACAATGGAGAAATGATGGTGGGATGATACTTAGAAGAATGGCTTCTTCTCAGTCTCCACTGACAAAAATAGGCAACACCAAGTCAGCTACACCTCAGCATAGTTATGTCCGTAGCAGCCATATTTGGTTTCAGTAGGCACATACACACGTTATCACAATTATGGTGAAACGCTGAAAACCTGCAAAGGATTTTCAACATACTGGTTGATTGAAAAGCTCTGAGGCATACTTCTTGGAACAAGCCAGTTTTCTGTGCCCACGCATAGAGAAGTATATAGAACCATGGTGGATTCCCAGCTCATGAAGCAAAGGATTCTTAAAGGAACGGGATTACCATGCGGATCCTGTTTAATTCTCTGAAACAGATCCGCAGTTTTCACCTGCCATACTAATACCCACTTCTCCTCTCTGGGAATAATAAAAACAAACCAGCGAACTGACAGAGGGCCTGACCAACACATCCACACCGACCCCACAGGAAAAAAAAAAAAAAAACACCGAAGCCTCCAGCTACTAATTATAATGCTAACTTGCAAAACATTCCTGCATTTTTAAACAATGGAAAAATGATGGTGAGATGATACTTAGAAGAATGGATTCTTGTCAGTCTACACTAACAAAAATAGGCAAAACCAAGTCAGCTACGCCTCAGCATAGTTATGTCCGTCGCAGGCTTCTTGGGTTTCAGGAGGCACAAACAAACGCTATCACAATTATGGTGAAACGCTGAACACCTGCAAATAATTTTCAACGTAGTGGTTAATTGAAAAGCTCTGCAGCATACTTTTTGGAACAAGCCAGTTACCTGTTCCCACGCAAAGAGGAGTATATAGAACCATGGTGGATTTCCAACTGATGAAGTAAAGGATTATTAAAGGAACGGGATGACCATGCGGATCATCATTAATTCTGTGAAACAGAATCCGCCCTTTTCACCTGCCAAACACATGCCCACTTCTCCTCTCTGGGGATAATAAAAACTAACCAGCGAACTGACAGAGGGCCTGACCCCCCCCCATCCACATCGACAACACACACAAAAAAAACCGTACCCTCCAGCTACTAATTATAATGCTAACTTGCAAAATTTCCCTGCATTTTAAAACAATGGAAAAATGGTGGTGGGATCATACTTATAAGAATGGCTTCTTGTCTGTCTCCACTAACAAAAATAGGCAACACCAAGTCAGCTACTCCTCAGCATAGTTATGTCCGTCACAGCCTTCTTGGGTTTCAGCAGGCACATACAAACATTATGAAAATTATGGTGAAACGCTGAACACCTGCAAATAATTTTCAACGTACTGGTTAATTTGAAAACTCTCCAGCATACTTCTTGGAACAAGCCAGGTACCTGTGCCCACGCATAGAGGAGTGTATAGAAACATGGTGGAATCCCAGCTGATGAAGCAAAGGATTCTTAAAGGAATGAGATGACCATGCGGATCCTCTTTAATTCTCTGAAACAGAATCCGCACTTTTCACCTGCCAAACACATGCCCACTACTCTTCTCTGGGGATAATAAAAACAAACCAGCGTTCTGACAGAGGGCCTGAACACCCATCCTGATCGACCCCTCAAAACAAAAAAGTACCCTCCAGCTACTAATTATAATGCCAATTTGCAAAATTTCCCTGCATTTTTAAACAATGGAGAAATGATGGTGGGATGATACTTAGAAGAATGGCTTCTTGTCAGTCTCCACTGACAAAAATAGGCAACACCAAGTCAGCTACGCCTCAGCATAGTTATGTCCGTAGCAGCCATATTTGGTTTCAGTAGGCACATACACACGTTATCACAATTATGGAGAAACGCTGAAAACCTGCAAAGGATTGTCAACATACTGGTTAATTGAAAAGCTCTGAGGCATACTTCTTGGAACTAGCCAGTTTCCTGTGCCCACGCAAGAAAAGTATATAGATCCATGGTGGATTCCCAGCTCATGAAGCAAAGGATCCTTAAAGGAACGGGATTACCAAGCGGATCCTGTTTAATTCTCTGAAACAGATCCGCAGTTTTCACCTGCCATACTAATACCCACTTCTCCTCTATGGGGATAATAAAAACAAACCAGCGAACTGACAGAGGGCCTCACCAACACATCCACACCGACCCGACAGGAAAAAAAAAAAAAAAGAAAAGAAAACACCGTAGCCTCCAGCTACTAATTATAATGCTAACTTGCAAACTTTCCTGCATTTTTAAACAATGGAAAAATGGTGGTGAGATGATACTTAGAAGAATGGATTCTTGTCAGTCTCCACTAACAAAAATAGGCAAAACCAAGTCAGCTACGCCTCAGCATAGTTATGTCCGTCGCAGCCTTCTTGGGTTTCAGGAGGCACAAACAAACGTTATCACAATTATGGTGAAACGCTGAACACCTGTAAATAATTTTCAACGTAGTGGTTAATTGAAAAGCTCTGCGGCATACTTCTTGGAACAAGCCAGTTACCTGTTCCCACGCAAAGAAGAGTATAGAGAACCATGGTGGATTTCCAGCTGATGAAGTAAAGGATTATTAAAGGAACGGGATGACCTTGGGGATCATCGTAAATTCTCTGAAACAGAATCCGCCCTTTTCACCTGCCAAACACATGCCCACTTCTCCTCTCTGGGGATAATAAAAACTAACCAGCGAACTGACAGAGGGCCTGACCCCACCATCCACATCGACCACACAAAAAAAAGAAAAAACCGTACCCTCCAGCTACTAATTATAATGCTAACTTGCAAAATTCCCCTGTATTTTAAAACAATGGAAAAATGGTGGTGGGATGATACTTAGAAGAATGGCTTCTTGTCAGTCTCCACGAACAAAAATAGGCAACACCAAGTCAGCTACGCCTCAGCATAGTTATGTCCGTCGCAGCCTTCTTGGGTTTCAGGAAGCACAAACAAAGGTTCTCACAATTATGGTGAAACGCTGAACACCTGCAAATAATTTTCAACGTAGTGGTTAATTGAAAAGCTCTGCGGCATACTTCTTGGAACAAGCCAGTTACCTGTTCCCACGCAAAGAGGAGTATATAGAACCATGGTGGATTTCCAGCTGATGAAGTAAAGGATTATTAAAGGAACGGGATGACCATGGGGATCATCTTTAATTCTCTGAAACAGAATCTGCCCTTTTCACCTGCCAAACACATGCCCACTTCTCCTCTCTGGGAATAATAAAAACTAACCATCGAACTGACAGAGGGCCTGACCCCCACCATCCACATCGACCACACACACACAATAAAAAACGTACCCTCCAGCTACTAATTATAATGCTAACTTGCAAAATTTCCCTGCATTTTAAAACAATGGAAAAATGGTGGTGGGATAATACTTAGAAGAATGTCTTCTTGTCTGTGTCCACTAACAAAAATAGGCAACACCAAGTCAGCTACTCCTCAGCATAGTTATGTCCGTCGCAGCCTTCTTGGGTTTCAGGAGGGACATACAAACGTTATCAAAATTATGGTGAAACGCTGAAAACCTGCAAATAATTTTCAACGTACTGGTTAATTTGAAAACTCTCCAGCATAATTCTTGGAACAAGCCAGGTACCTGTGCCCACGCATAGAGGAGTATATAGAAACATGGTGGAATCCCAGCTGATGAAGCAAAGGATTCTTAAAGGAATGAGATGACCATGCGGATCCTGTTTAACTCTCTGAAACAGAATCCGCACTTTTCACCTGCCAAACACATGCCCACTACTCTTCTCTGGGGATAATAAAAACAAACCAGCGATCTGACAGAGGGCCTGAACACCCATCCTGACCGACCCCACAAAACAAAAAGGTACCCTCCAGCTACTAATTATAATGCCAATTTGCAAAATTTCCCTGCATTTTTAAACAATGGAGAAATGATGGTGGGATGATACTTAGAAGAATGGCTTCTTGTCAGTCTCCACTGACAAAAATAGGCAACACCAAGTCAGCTACGCCTCAGCATAGTTATGTCCGTAGCAGCCATATTTGGTTTCACTAGGCACATACACACGTTATCACAATTATGGTGAAACGCTGAAAACCTGCAAAGGATTTTCAACATACTGGTTAATTGAAAAGCTCTGAGGCATACTTCTTGGAACAAGCCAGTTACCTGTTCCCACGCAAAGAGGAGTATATAAAACCATGGTGGATTTCCAGCTGATGAAGTAAAGGATTATTAAAGGAACGGGATGACCATGGGGATCATCGTTAATTCTCTGAAACAGAATCCGCCCTTTTCACCTGCCAAACACATGCCCACTTCTCCTCTCTGGGGATAATAAAAACTAAACAGCGAACTGACAGAGGGCCTGACCCCCCCATCCACATCGACCACACACAAAAAAAAAAAAAACCGTACCCTCCAGCTACTAATTATAATGCTAACTTGCAAAATTTCCCTGCATTTTAAAACAATGGAAAAATGGTGGTGGGATGATATTTAGAAGAATGGCTTCTTGTCAGTCTCCACTTACAAAAATAGGCAACACTAAGTCAGCTACTCCTCAGCATAGTTATGTCCGTCGCAGCCTTCTTGGGTTTCAGGAGACACAAACACACGTTATCATAATTATGGTGAAATGCTGAACACCTGCAAATAATGTTCAATGTACTGGTTAATTGAAAAGCTCTGCGGCATACTTCTTGGAACAAGCCAGTTACCTGTTCCCACGCAAAGAGCAGTATATAGAACCATGGTGGATTTCCAGCTGATGAAGTAAAGGATTATTAAAGGAACGGGATGACCATGGAGATCATCGTTAATTCTCTGAAAGAGAATCCGCCCTTTTCACCTGCCAAACACATGCCCACTACTCTTCTCTGGGGATAATAAAAACAAACCAGCGATCTGACAGAGGGCCTGAACACCCATCCTGACCGACCCCACAAAACAAAAAAGTACCCTCCAGCTACTAATTATAATGCCAATTTGCAAACTTTCCCTGCATTTTTAAACAATGGAGAAATGATGGTGGGATGATACTTAGAAGAATGGCTTCTTGTCAGTCTCCACTGACAAAAATAGGCAACACCAAGTCAGCTACGCCTCAGCACAGTTATGTCCGTAGCAGCCATATTTGGTTTCAGTAGGCACATACACACGTTATCACAATTGGTGAAACGCTGAAAACCTGCAAAGGATTTTCAACATACTGGTTAATTGAAAAGCTCTGAGGCATACTTCTTGGAACAAGCCAGTTTCCTATGCCCACGCATAGAGAAGTATATAGAACCATGGTGGATTTCCAGCTCCTGAAGCAAAGGATTCTTAAAGAAACGGGATTACCATGCGGATCCTGTTTAATTCTCTGAAACAGATCCACAGTTTTCACCTGCCATACTAATACCCCCTTCTCCTCTCTGGGGATAATAAAAACAAACCAGCGAACTGACAGAGGGCCGGACCAACACATCCACACCGACCCCACAGGAATAAAAAAAAAAACAACACCGTAGCCTCCAGCTACTAATTATAATGCTAACTTGCAAAATTTCCCTGCATTTTAAAACAATGGAAAAATGGTGGTGGGATGATACTTAGAAGAATGGCTTCTTGTCAGTCTCCACTAACAAAAATAGGCAACACCAAGTCAGCTACTCCTCAGCAGAGTTATGTCCGTCGCAGCCTTCTTGGGTTTCAGGAGGCACAAACAAACGTTATCACAATTATGGTGAAACGCTGAACACCTGCAAATAATTTTCAACGTACTGGTTAATTGAAAATCTCTGCGGCATACTTCTTGGAACAAGCCAGTTACCTGTTCCCACGCAAAGAGGAGTATATAGAACCATGGTGGATTTCCAGCTGATGAAGTAAAGGATTATTAAAGGAACGGGATGACCATGGGGATCATCGTTAATTCTCTGAAACAGAATCCGCCCTTTTCACCTGCCAAACACATGCCCACTTCTCCTCTCTGGGGATAATAAAAACTAACCAGCGAACTGACAGAGGGCCTGACCCCCCCATCCACATCGACAACACACAAAAAGAAAAACCAAACCCTCCAGCTACTAATTATAATGCTAACTTGCAAAATTTCCCTGCATTTTAAAACAATGGAAAAATGGTGGTGGGATGATACTTAGAAGTATGGCTTCCTGTCAGTCTCCACTAACGAAAAAAGGCAACACCAAGTCAGCTACTCCTCAGCATAGTTATGTCCGTCGCAGCCTTCTTGGGTTTCAGGAGACACAAACACACGTTATCACAATTATGGTGAAACGCTGAACACCTGCAAATAATTTTCAACGTAGTGGTTAATTGAAAAGCTCTGCGGCATACTTCTTGGACAAGCCAGTTACCTGTTCCCAAGCAAAGAGGAGTATATAGAACCATGGTGGATTTCCAGCTGATGAAGTAAAGGATTATTAAAGGAACGGGATGACCATGGGGATCATCGTTAATTCTCTTAAACAGAATCCGCCTTTTTCACCTGCCAAACACATGCCCACTTCTCCTCTCTGGGGATAATAAAAACTAACCAGCGAACTGACAGAGGGCCTGACCCCCCCATCCACATCGACCACACACAAAAAAAAAACCCTTACCCTCCAGCTACTAATTATAATGCTAACTTGCAAAATTTCCCTGCATTTTAAAACAATGGAAAAATGGTGGTGGGATGATACTTAGAAGAATGGCTTCTTGTCAGTCTCCACTAACAAAAATAGGCAACACCAAGTCAGCTACTCCTCAGCATAGTTATGTCCGTCGCAGCCTTCTTGGGTTTCAGGAGGCACAAACACACGTTATCACAATTATGGTGAAACACTGAACACCTGCAAATAATTTTCAACGTAGTGGTTAATTGAAAAGCTCTGCGGCATACTTCTTGGAACAAGCCAGTTACCTGTTCCCACGCAAAGAGGAGTATATAGAACCATGGTGGATTTCCAGCTGATCAAGTAAAGGATTATTAAAGGAACGGGATGACCATGGGGATCATCCTTAATTCTCTGAAACAGAATCCGCCCTTTTCACCTGCCAAACACATGCCCACTTCTCCTCTCTGGGGATAATAAAAACTAACCAGTGAACTGACAGAGGGCCTGACCCCCACCATCCACATAGACCACACAAAAAAAAAACCGTACCCTCCAGCTACTAATTATAATGCTAACTTGCAAAATTTCCCTGCATTTTAAAACAATGGAAAAATGGTGGTGGGATGATACTTAGAAGAATGGCTTCTTGTCAGTCTCCACTAACAAAAATAGGCAACACCAAGTCAGCTACTCCTCAGCAGAGTTATGTCCGTCGCAGCCTTCTTGGGTTTCAGGAGGCACAAACAAACGTTATCACAATTATGGTGAAACGCTGAACACCTGCAAATAATTTTCAACGTACTGGTTAATTGAAAATCTCTGCGGCATACTTCTTGGAACAAGCCAGTTACCTGTTCCCACGCAAAGAGGAGTATATAGAACCATGGTGGATTTCCAGCTGATGAAGTAAAGTATTATTAAAGGAACGGGATGACCATGGGGATCATCGTTAATTCTCTGAAACAGAATCCGCCCTTTTCACCTGCCAAACACATGCCCACTTCTCCTCTCTGGGGATAATAAAAACTAACCAGCGAACTGACAGAGGGCCTGACCCCCCCATCCACATCGACAACACACAAAAAGAAAAACCAAACCCTCCAGCTACTAATTATAATGCTAACTTGCAAAATTTCCCTGCATTTTAAAACAATGGAAAAATGGTGGTGGGATGATACTTAGAAGTATGGCTTCCTGTCAGTCTCCACTAACGAAAAAAGGCAACACCAAGTCAGCTACTCCTCAGCATAGTTATGTCCGTCGCAGCCTTCTTGGGTTTCAGGAGACACAAACACACGTTATCACAATTATGGTGAAACGCTGAACACCTGCAAATAATTTTCAACGTAGTGGTTAATTGAAAAGCTCTGTGGCATACTTCTTGGACAAGCCAGTTACCTGTTCCCAAGCAAAGAGGAGTATATAGAACCATGGTGGATTTCCAGCTGATGAAGTAAAGGATTATTAAAGGAACGGGATGACCATGGGGATCATCGTTAATTCTCTTAAACAGAATCCGCCTTTTTCACCTGCCAAACACATGCCCACTTCTCCTCTCTGGGGATAATAAAAACTAACCAGCGAACTGACAGAGGGCCTGACCCCCCCATCCACATCGACCACACACAAAAAAAAAACCCGTACCCTCCAGCTACTAATTATAATGCTAACTTGCAAAATTTCCCTGCATTTTAAAACAATGGAAAAATGGTGGTGGGATGATACTTAGAAGAATGGCTTCTTGTCAGTCTCCACTAACAAAAATAGGCAACACCAAGTCAGCTACTCCTCAGCAGAGTTATGTCCGTCGCAGCCTTCTTGGGTTTCAGGAGGCACAAACAAACGTTATCACAATTATGGTGAAACGCTGAACACCTGCAAATAATTTTCAACGTACTGGTTAATTTGAAAACTCTCCAGCATACTTCTTGGAACAAGCCAGGTACCTGTGCCCACGCATAGAGGAGTATATAGAAACATGGTGGAATCCCAGCTGATGAAGCAAAGGATTCTTAAAGGAATGAGATGACCATGCGGATCCTGTTTAATTCTCTGAAACAGAATCCGCACTTTTCACCTGCCAAACACATGCCCACTACTCTTCTCTGGGGATAATAAAAACTAACCAGCGATCTGACAGAGGGCCTGAACACCCATCCTGACCGACCCCACAAAACAAAAAAGTACCCTCCAGCTACTAATTATAATGCCAATTTGCAAAATTTCCCTGCATTTTTAAACAATGGAGAAATGATGGTGGGATGATACTTAGAAGAATGGCTTCTTGTCAGTCTCCACTGACAAAAATAGGCAACACCAAGTCAGCTACGCCTCAGCATAGTTATGTCCGTAGCAGCCATATTTGGTTTCAGTAGGCACATACACACGTTATCACAATTATGGTGAAACGCTGAAAACCTGCAAAGGATTTTCAACATACTGGTTCATTGAAAAGCTCTGAGGCATACTTATTGGAACAAGCCAGTTTCCTGTGCCCACGCATAGAGAAGTATATAGAACCATGGTGGATTCCCAGCTGATGAAGCAAAGGATTCTTAAAGGAACGGGTTTACCATGCGAATCCTGTTTAATTCTCTGAAACAGATCCGCAGTTTTCACCTGCCATACTAATACCCACTTCTCCTCTCTGGGAATAATAAAAACAAACCAGCGAACTCACAGAGGGCCAGACCAACACATCCACACCGACCCCACAGGAAAAAAAAAAAAAAAAAAACACCGTAGCCTCCAGCTACTAATTATAATGCTAACTTGCAAAACATTCCTGCCTTTTTTAACAATGGAAAAATGATGGTGAGATGATACTTAGAAGAATGGATTCTTGTCAGTCTCCACTAACAAAAATAGGCAAAACCAAGTCAGCTACGCCTCAGCATAGTTATGTCCGTAGCAGGCTTCTTGGGTTTCAGGAGGCACAAACAAACGTTATCACAATTATGGTGAAACGGTGAACACCTGCAAATAATTTTCAACGTAGTGGTTAATTGAAAAGCTCTGCGGCATACTTTTTGGAACAAGCCAGTTACCTGTTCCCACGCAAAGAGGAGTATATAGGACCATGGTGGATTTCCAACTGATGAAGTAAAGTATTATTAAAGGAACGGGATGACCATGGGTATCATCGTTAATTCTCTGAAACAGAATCCGCCCTTTTCACCTGCCAAACACATGCCCACTTCTCCTCTCTGGGGATAATAAAAACTAACCAGCGAACTGACAGAGGGCCTGACCCCCACCATCCACATCGACCACACACAAAAAAAAACCGTACCCTCCAGCTACTAATTATAATGCTAACTTGCAAAATTTCCCTGCATTTTAAAACAATGGAAAAATGGTGGTGGGATGATACTTAGAAGAATGGCTTCCTGTCAGTCTCCACTAACAAAAATAGGCAACACCAAGTCAGCTACTCCTCAGCATAGGTATGTCCATCGCAGCCTTCTTGGGTTTCAGGAGGCACAAACAAACGTTATCACAATTATGGTGAAACGCTGAACACCTGCAAATAATTTTCAACGTAGTGGTTAATTGACAAGCTCTGCGGCACACTTCTTGGAACAAGCCAGTTACCTGTTCCCACGCAAAGAGGAGTATATAGAACCATGGTGGATTTCCAGCTGATGAAGTAAAGGATTATTAAAGGAACGGGATGACCATGGGGATCTTCCTTAATTCTCTGCAACAGAATCCGCCCTTTTCACCTGCCAAACACATGCCCACTTCTCCTCTCTGGGGATAATAAAAACTAACCAGCGAACTGACAGAGGGCCTGACCCCCCCATCCACATCGACCACACACACAAAAAAATACCGAACATTCCAGCTACTAATTATAATGCTAACTTGCAAAATTTCCCTGCATTTTAAAACAATGCAAAAATGGTGGTGGGATGATACTTAGAAGAATGGCTTCTTGTCAGTCTCCACTAACAAAAATAGGCAACACCAAGTCAGCTACGCCTCAGCATAGTTTTGTCCGTCGCAGCCTTCTTGGGTTTCAGGAGGCACAAACACACGTTATCACAATTATGGTGAAACGCTGAACACCTGCAAATAATTTTCAACGTAGTGGTTAATTGAAAAGCTCTGCGGCATACTTTTTGGAACAAACCAGTTATCTGTTCCCACAAAAAGAGGAGTATATAGAACCATGGTGGATTTCCAGCTCATGCAGTAAAGGATTATTAAAGCAACGGGATGACCATGGGGATCATCGTTAATTCTCTGAAACAGAATCCGCCCTTTTCACCTGCCAAACACATGCCCACTTCCCCTCTCTGGGGATAATAAAAACTAACCAGTGAACTGACAGAGGGCCTGACCCCCACCATCCACATAGACCACACAAAAAAAAAACCGTACCCTCCAGCTACTAATTATAATGCTAACTTGCAAAATTTCCCTGCATTTTAAAACAATGGAAAAATGGTGGTGGGATGATACTTAGAAGAATGGCTACTTGTCAGTCTCCACTAACAAAAATAGCCAACACCAAGTCAGCTACTCCTCAGCATAGTTATGTCCGTCGCAGCCTTCTTGGGTTTCAGGAGGCACAAACAAACGTTATCACAATTATGTTGAAACGCTGAACACCTGCAAATAATTTTCAACGTACTGGTTAATTGAAAATCCCTGCGGCATACTTCTTGGAACAAGCCAGTTACCTGTTCCCACGCAAAGAGGAGTATATAGAACCATGGTGGATTTCCAGCTGATGAAGTAAAGGATTATTAAAGGAACGGGATGACCATGGGGATCACCGTTAATTCTCTGAAACAGAATCCGCCCTTTTCACCTGCCAAACACATGCCCACTTCTCCTCTCTGGGGATAATAAAAACTAACCAGCGAACTGACAGAGGGCCTGACCCCCCCATCCACATCGACAACACACAAAAAGAAAAAACGAACCCTCCAGCTACTAATTATAATGCTAACTTGCAAAATTTCCCTGCATTTTAAAACAATGGAAAAATGGTGGTGGGATGATACTTAAAAGAATGGCTTCCTGTCAGTCTCCACTAACGAAAAAAGGCGACACCAAGTCAGCTACTCCTCAGCATAGTTATGTCCGTCGCAGCCTTCTTGGGTTCAGGAGACACAAACACACGTTATCACAATTATGGTGAAACGCTGAACACCTGCAAATAATTTTCAACGTAGTGGTTAATTGAAAAGCTCTGCGGCATACTTCTTGGAACAAGCCAGTTACCTGTTCCCAAGCAAAGAGGAGTATATAGAACCATGGTGGATTTCCAGCTGATGAAGTAAAGGATTATTAAAGGAACGGGATGACCATGGGGATCATCGTTAATTCTCTGAAACAGAATCCGCCCTTTTCACCTGCCAAACACATGCCCACTTCTCCTCTCTGGGGATAATAAAAACTAACCAGCGAACTGACAGTGGGCGTGACCCCCCCATCCGCATCGAACAGACACAAAAAAAAAAACCGTACCCTCCAGCTACTAATTATAATGCTAACTTGCAAAATTTCCCTGCATTTTAAAACAATGGAAAAATGGTGGTGGGATGATACTTAGAAGAATGCCTTCTTGTCAGTCTCCACTAACAAAAATAGGCAACACCAAGTCAGCTATGCCTCAGCATAGTTATGTCCGTCGCAGCCTTCTTGGGTTTCAGGAGGCACAAACAAAGGTTCTCACAATTATGGTGAAACGCTGAACACCTGCAAATAATTTTCAACGTAGTGGTTAATTGAAAAGCTCTGCGGCATACTTCTTGGAACAAGCCAGTTACCTGTTCCCACGCAAAGAGGAGTATATAGAACCATGGTGGATTTCCAGCTGATGAAGTAAAGGATTATTAAAGGAATGGGATGACCATGGGGATCATCGTTAATTCTCTGAAACAGAATCCGCCCTTTTCACCTGCCAAAAACATGCCCACTTCTCCTCTCTGGGGATAATAAAAACTAACCAGTGAACTGACAGAGGGCCTCACCCCCACCATCCACATAGACCACACAAAAAAAAAAACCGTACCCTCCAACTACTAATTATAATGCTAACTTGCAAAATTTCCCTACATTTTAAAACAATGGAAAAATGGTGGTGGGATCATACTTAGAAGAATGGCTTCTTGTCTGTCTCCACTAACAAAAATAGGCAACACCAAGTCAGCTACTCCTCAGCATAGTTATGTCCGTCGCAGCCTTCTTGGGTTTCAGGAGGGACATACAAACCTTATCAAAATTATGGTGAAACGCTGAACACCTGCAAATAATTTTCAACGTACTGGTTAATTTGAAAACTCTCCAGCATACTTCTTGGAACAAGCCAGGTACCTGTGCCCACGCATAGAGGAGTATATAGAAACATGGTGGAATCCCAGCTGATGAAGCAAAGGATTCTTAAAGGAATGAGATGACCATGCGGATCCTGTTTAATTCTCTGAAACAGAATCCGCACTTTTCACCTGCCAAACACATGCCCACTACTCTTCTCTGGGGATAATAAAAACAAACCAGCGATCTGACAGAGGGCCTGAACACCCATCCTGACCGATCCCACAAAACAAAAAAGTACCCTCCAGCTACTAATTATAATGCCAATTTGCAAAATTTCCCTGCATTTTTAAACAATGGAGAAATGATGGTGGGATGATACTTAGAAGAATGGCTTCTTGTCAGTCTCCACTGACAAAAATAGGCAACACCAAGTCAGCTACGCCTCAGCATAGTTTTGTCCGTCGCAGCCTTCTTGGGTTTCAGGAGGCACAAACACACGTTATCACAATTATGGTGAAACGCTGAACACCTGCAAATAATTTTCAACGTAGTGGTTAATTGAAAAGCTCTGCGGCATACTTTTTGGAACAAACCAGTTATCTGTTCCCACAAAAAGAGGAGTATATAGAACCATGGTGGATTTCCAGCTCATGCAGTAAAGGATTATTAAAGCAACGGGATGACCATGGGGATCATCGTTAATTCTCTGAAACAGAATCCGCCCTTTTCACCTGCCAAACACATGCCCACTTCTCCTCTCTGGGGATAATAAAAACTAACCAGCGAACTGACAGAGGGCCTGACCCCCACCATCCACATCGACCACACACACAAAAAAAAAACCGTACCCTCCAGCTACTAATTATAATGCTAACTTGCAAAATTTCCCTGCATTTTAAAACAATGGAAAAATGGTGGTGGGATGATACTTAGAAGAATGGCTTCTTGTCAGTCTCCACTAACAAAAATAGGCAACACCAAGTCAGCTACTCCTCAGCATAGTTATGTCCGTCACAGCCTTCTTGGGTTTCAGGAGGCACAAACACACGTTATCACAATTATGATGAAACGCTGAACACCTGCAAATAATTTTCAACGTAGTAGTTAATTGAAAAGCTCTGCGGCATAGTTCTTGGAACAGCCAGTTACCTGTTCCCACGCAAAGAGGAGTATATGGAACCATGGTGGATTTCCAGCTGATGAAGTAAAGGATTATTAAAGGAACGGGTGACCATGGGCATCATCGTTAATTCTCTGAAACAGAATCTGCCCTTTTCACCTGCCAAACACATGCCCCCTTCTGCTCTCTGGGGATAATAAAAACTAACCAGTGAACTGACAGAGGGCCTGACCCCCCCATCCACATCGAACACACACACAAAAAAACCGTACCCTCCAGCTACTAATTATAATGCTAACTTGCAAAATTTCCCTGCATGTTAAAACAATGGAAAAATGGTATTGGGATGATACTTAGAAGAATGGCTTCTTGTCAGTCTCCACTATCAAAAATAGGCAACACCAAGTCAGCTACTCCTCAGCATAGTTATGTCCGTCGCAGCCTTCTTGGGTTTCAGGAGGCACAAACACACGTTATCACAATTATGGTGAAACGCTGAACACCTGCAAATAATTTTCAACGTAGTGGTTAATTGAAAAGCTCTGCGGCATACTTCTTGGAACAAGCCAGTTACCTGTTCCCACGCAAAGAGGAGTATATAGAACCATGGTGGATTTCCAGCTGATGAAGTATAGGATT
Source organism: Eulemur rufifrons (assembly GCF_041146395.1). NCBI lineage: Eukaryota > Metazoa > Chordata > Mammalia > Primates > Lemuridae > Eulemur > Eulemur rufifrons. The sequence continues at coordinate 366,113 of NC_090984.1, read as the reverse complement.
ATGAAAGGAACGGGATGACCATGGGGATCATCGTTAATTCTCTGAAACAGAATCCGCCCTTTTCACCTGCCAAACACATGCCCACTTCTCCTCTCTGGGGATAATAAAAACTAACCGGCCAACTGACAGAGGGCCTGTCCCCCCCACATCAACATCGAACACACAAAAAAAAAAAAACCGTACCCTCCAGGTACTAATTATAATGCTAACTTGCAAAATTTCCCTGCATTTTAAAACAATGGAAAAATGGTGGTGGGATGATACTTAGAAGAATGGCTTCTTGTCAGTCTCCACTGACAAAAATAGGCAACACCAAGTCAGCTACGCCTCAGCATAGTTATGTCCGTAGCAGCCATATTTGGTTTCAGTAGGCACATACACACGTTATGACAATTATGGTGAAACGCTGAAAACCTGCAAAGGATTGTCAACATACTGGTTCATTGAAAAGCTCTGAGGCACACTTCTTGGAGCTAGCCAGTTTCCTGTGCCCACGCATAGAAAAGTATATAGAACCATGGTGGAATCCCAGCTGATGAAGCAAAGGATTGTTAAAGGAACGGGATTACCATGCGGATCCTGTTTAATTCTCTGAAACAGATCCGCAGTTTTCACCTGCCATACTAATACCCACTTCTCCTCTCTGGGGATAATAAAAACCAACCGGGGAACTGACAGAGGGCCTGACCAACACATCCACACCGAACCCACAGGATAAAAAAAAAAAAACACCGTAGCCTCCAGCTACTAATTATAATGCTAACTTGCAAAATTTCCCTGCATTTTAAAACAATGGAAAAATGGTGGTGGGATGATACTTAGAAGAATGGCTTCTTGTCAGTCTCCACTAACAAAAATAGGCAACACCAAGTCAGCTACTCCTCAGCATAGTTATGTCCGTCGCAGCCTTCTAGGGTTTCAGGAGGCACAAACAAAGGTTCACACAAATATGGTAAAACGCTGAACACCTGCAAATAATTCTCAACGTAGTGGTTAATTGAAAAGCTCTGCGGCATACTTCTTGGAACAAGGCAGTTACCTGTTCCCACGCAAAGAGGAGTATATAGAACCATGCTGGATTTCCAGCTGATGAAGTAAAGCATTATTAAAGGAACGGGATGACCATGGGGATCATCGTTAATTCTCTGAAACAGAATCCGCCCTTTTCACCTGCCAAACACATGGCCACTTCTCCTCTCTGGGGATAATAAAAACTAACCAGCGAACTGACAGTGGGCCTGACCCCCCCCCATCCACATAGACCACACACAAAAAAAAAAACCGTACCCTCCAGCTACTAATTATAATGCTAACTTGCAAAATTTCCCTGCATTTTAAAACAATGGAAAAATGGTGGTGGGATCATACTTAGAAGAATGGCTTCTTGTCTGTCTCCACTAACAAAAATAGGCAACACCAAGTCAGCTACTCCTCAGCATAGTTATGTCCGTCGCAGCCTTCTTGGCTTTCAGGAGGGACATACAAACGTTATCAAAATTATGGTGAAACGCTGAACACCTGAAAATAATTTTCAACGTACTGGTTAATTTGAAAACTCTCCAGCATAATTCTTGGAACAAGCCAGGTACCTGTGCCCACGCATCGAGGAGTATATAGAAACATGGTGGAATCCCAGCTGATGAAGCAAAGGATTCTTAAAGGAATGAGATGACCATGCGGATCCTGTTTAATTCTCTGAAACAGAATCCGCACTTTTCACCTGCCAAACACATGCCCACTGCTCTTCTCTGGGGATAATAAAAACAAACTAGCGATCTGACAGAGGGCCTGAACACCCATCCTGACCGACCCCACAAAACAAAAAAGTACCCTCCAGCTACTAATTATAATGCCAATTTGCAAAATTTCCCTGCATTTTTAAACAATGGAGAAATGATGGTGGGATGATACTTAGAAGAATGGCTTCTTGTCAGTCTCCACTGACAAAAATAGGCAACACCAAGTCAGCTACGCCTCAGCATAGTTATGTCCGTAGCAGCCATATTTGGATTCAGTAGGCACATACACACGTTATCACAATTATGGTGAAACGCTGAAAACCTGCAATGGATTGTCAACATACTGGTTCATTGAAAAGCTCTGAGGCATACTTCTTGGAACTAGCCAGTTTCCTGTGCCGACGCGTGGACAAGTATATAGAACCATGGTGGATTCCCAGCTCATGAAGCAAAACATTGTTAAAGGAACGGGATTACCATGCGGATCCTGTTTAATTCTCTGAAACACATCCAGAGTTTTCACCTGCCATACTAATACCCACTTCTCCTCTCTGGGGATAATAAAAACCAACCGGGGAACTGACAGAGGGCCTGACCAACACATCCACACCGAACCCACAGGATAAAAAAAAAAAAAACACCGTAGCCTCCAGCTACTAATTATAATGCTAACTTGCAAAATTTCCCTGCATTTTAAAACAATGGAAAAATGGTGGTGGGATGATACTTAGAAGAATGGCTTCTTGTCAGTCTCCACTAACAAAAATAGGCAACACCAAGTCAGCTCCTCCTCAGCATAGTTATGTCCGTCGCAGCCTTCTAGGGTTTCAGGAGGCACAAACAAAGGTTCTCACAATTATGGTAAAACGCTGAACACCGGCAAATAATTTTCAACGTAGTGGTTAATTGAAAAGCTCTGCGGCATACTTCTTGGAACAAGCCAGTTACCTGTTCCCACGCAAAGAGGAGTATATAGAACCATGGTGGATTTCCAGCTGATGAAGTAAAGGATTATTAAAGGAACGGGATGACCATGGGGATCATCGTTAATTCTCTGAAACAGAATCCACCCTTTTCACCTGCCAAACACATGCCCACTTCTCCTCTCTGGGGATAATAAAAACTAACCAGCGAACTGACAGTGGGCCTGACCCCCCCCTTCCGCATCGACCACACACACACAAAAAAACCGTACCCTCCAGCTACTAATTATAATGCTAACTTGCAAAATTTCCCTGCATTTTAAAACAATGGAAAAATGGTGGTGGGATGATACTTAGAAGAATGGCTTCTTGTCTGTCTCCACTAACAAAAATAGGCAACACCAAGTCAGCTACTCCTCAGCATAGTTATGTCCGTCGCAGCCTTCTTGGCTTTCAGGAGGAACATACAAACGTTATCAAAATTATGGTGAAACGTTGAACACCTGAAAATAATTTTCAACGTACTGGTTAATTTGAAAACTCTCCAGCATAATTCTTGGAACAAGCCAGGTACCTGTGCCCACGCATAGAGGAGTATATGGAAACATGGTGGAATCCCAGCTGATGAAGCAAAGGATTCTTAAAGGAATGAGATGACCATGGGGATCCTGTTTAATTCTCTGAAACAGAATCCGCACTTTTCACCTGCCAAACACATGCCCACTACTCTTCTCTGGGGATAATAAAAACAAACCAGCGATCTGACAGAGGGCCTGAACACCCATCCTGACCGACCCCACAAAACAAAAAAGTACCCTCCAGCTACTAATTATAATGCCAATTTGCAAAATTTCCCTGCATTTTTAAACAATGGAAAAATGATGGTGAGATGATACTTACAAGAATGGATTCTTGTCAGTCTCCACTAACAAAAATAAGCAAAACCAAGTCAGCTACTCCTCAGCATAGTTATGTCCATCGCAGCCTTCTTGGGTTTCAGGACGCACAATCAAAGGTTCTCACAATTATGGTGAAACGCTGAACACCTGCAAATAATTTTCAACGAGGTGGTTAATTGAAAAGCTCTGCGGCATACTTCTTGGAACAAGCCAGTTACCTGTTCCCACACAAAGAGGAGTATAGAGAACCATGGTGGATTTCCAGCTGATGAAGTAAAGGATTATTAAAGGAACGGGATGACCATGGGGATCATCGTTAATTCTCTGAAACAGAACCCGCCCTTTTCACCTGCCAAACACATGCCCACTTCTCCTCTCTGGGGATAATAAAAACTAACCAGCGAACTGACAGAGGGCCTGACCCCCCCCATCCACATCGACCACACACAAAAAAAAAAACCGTACCCTCCAGCTACTAATTATAATGCTAACTTGCAAAATGTCCCTGCATTTTAAAACAATGGAAAAATGGTGCTGGGATCATACTTAGAAGAATGGCTTCTTGTCTGTCTCCACTAACACAAATAGGCAACACCAAGTCAGCTACTCCTCAGCATAGTTATGTCCGTCGCAGCCTTCTTGGGTTTCAGGAGGGACATACAAACGTTATCAAAATTATGGTGAAACGCTGAACACCTGAAAATAATTTTCAACGTACTGGTTAATTTGAAAACTCTCCAGCATACTTCTTGGAACAAGCCAGGTACCTGTGCCCACGCATAGAGGAGTATATAGAAACATGGTGGAATCCCAGCTGATGAAGCAAAGGATTCTTAAAGGAATGAGATGACCATGCGGATCCTGTTTAATTCTCTGAAACAGAATCCGCACTTTTCACCTGCCAAACACATGCCCACTACTCTTCTCTGGGGATAATAAAAACAAACCAGCGATCTGACAGAGGGCCTGAACACCCATCCTGACCGACCCCACAAAACAAAAAAGTACCCTCCAGCTACTAATTATAATGCCAATTTGCAAAATTTCCCTGCATTTTTAAACAATGGAGAAATGATGGTGGGATGATACTTAGAAGAATGGCTTCTTGTCAGTCTCCACTAACAAAAATAGGCAACACCAAGTCAGCTACTCCTCAGCATAGTTATGTCCGTCGCAGCCTTCTTGAGTTTCAGGAGGCACAAACAAACGTTATCACAATTATGGTGAAAGGCTGAACACCTGCAAATAAATTTCAACGTACTGGTTAATTGAAAAGCTCCGCGGCATACTTCTTGGAACAAGCCAGTTACCCGTTCCCACGCAAAGAGGAGTATATAGAACCATGGTGGATTTCCAGCTGATGAAGTAAAGGATTATTAAAGGAACGGGATGACCATGGGGATCATCGTTAATTCTCTGAAACAGAATCCGCCCTTTTCACCTGCCAAACACATGCCCACTTCTCCTCTCTGGGGATAATAAAAACTAACCGGCGAACTGACAGACGGCCTGACCCCCCCATCCACATCGATCACACACACAAAAAAAAACCGTACCCTCCAGCTACTAAATATAATTCTAACTTGCAAAATTTCCCTGCATTTTAAAACAATGGAAAAATGGTGGTTGGATCATACTTAGAAGAATGGCTTCTTGTCTGTCTCCACTAACAAAAATAGGCAACACCAAGTCAGCTACTCCTCAGCATAGTTATGTCTGTCGCAGCCTTCTTGGGTTTCAAGAGGGACATACAAACGTTATCAAAATTATGGTGAAACGCTGAAAACCTGCAAATAATTTTCAACGTAGTGGTTAATTGAAAAGCTCTGCGACATACTTCTTGGAACAAGCCAGTTACCTGTTCCCACGCAAAGAGGAGTATATAGAAACATGGTGGAATCCCAGCTGATGAAGCAAAGGATTCTTAAAGGAATGAGATGACCATGCGTATCCTGTTTAAGTCTCTGAAACAGAATCCGCACTTTTCACCTGCCAAACACATGCCCACTACTTTTATCTGGGGATAATAAAAACAGACCAGCGATCTGACAGAGGGCCTGAACACCCATCCTGACCTACCCCACAAAACAAAAAAGTACCCTCCACCTACTAATTATAATGCCAATTTGCAAAATTTTCCTGCATTTTTTAAACAATGGAGAAATGATGGTGGGATGATACTTAGAAGAATGGCTTCTTGTCAGTCTCCACTGACAAAAATAGGCAACACCAAGTCAGCTACGCCTCAGCATAGTTATGTCCGTAGCAGCCATATTTGGTTTCAGTAGGCACATACAAACGTTATCACAATTATGGTGAAACGCTGAAAACCTGCAAAGGATTTACAACATACTGGTTACTTGAAAAGCTCTGAGGCATACTTCTTGGAACTAGCCAGTTTCCTGTGCCCACGGATAGACAAGTATATAGAACCATGGTAGATTCCCAGCTCATGAAGCAAAGGATTCATAAAGGAACGGGATTACCATGCGGATCCTGTTTAATTCTCTGAAACAGATCCGCAGTTTTCACCTGCCATACTAATACCCACTTCTCCTCTCTGGGGATAATAAAAACCAACCGGGGAACTGACAGAGGGCCTGACCAACATATCCACACCGACCCCACAGGAAAAAAAAAAAAAAAACACCGTAGCCTCCAGCTACTAATTATAATGCTAACTTGCAAAATTTTCCTGCATTTTTAAACAATGCAAAAATGATGGTGAGATGATACTTACAAGAATGGATTCTTGTCAGTCTCCACTAACAAAAATAGGCAACACCAAGTCAGCTACTCCTCAGCATAGTTATGTCCGTCGCAGCCCTCTTGGGTTTCAGGAGGGACAAACACACGTTATCACAATTATGGTGAAACGCTGAACACCTTCAAATAATTTTCAACGTAGTGGTTAATTGAAAAGCTCTGCGGCATACTTCTTGGAACAAGCCAGTGACTGTTCCCACGCAAAGAGGAGTATATAGAACCATGGTGGATTTCCAGCTGATGAAGTAAAGGATTATTAAAGGAACGGGATGACCATGGGGATCATCGTTAATTCTCTGAAACAGAATCCGCCCTTTTCACCTGCCAAACACATGCCCACTTCTCCTCTCTGGGGATAATAAAAACTAACCAGCGAACTGACAGAGGGCCTCACCCCCCCGATCCACATCGACCACACACACACAAAAAAAACCGTACCCTCCACCTACTAATTATAATGCTAAATTGCAAAATTTCCCTGCATTTTAAAACAGTGGAAAAATGGTGGTGGGATCATACTTAGAAGAATGGCTTCTTGTCTGTCTCCACTAACAAAAATAGGCAACACCAAGTCAGCTACTCCTCAGCATACTTATGCCCTCGCAGCCTTCTTGGGTTTCAGGAGGGACATACAAACGTTATCAAAATTATGGTGAAACGCTGAAAACCTGCAAATAATTTTCAACGTACTGGTTAATTTGAAAACTCTCCAGCATAATTCTTGGAACAAGCCAGGTACCTGTGCCCACGCATAGAGGAGTATATAGAAACATGGTGGAATCCCAGCTGATGAAGCAAAGGATTCTTAAAGGAATGAGATGACCATGCGGATCCTGTTTAATTCTCTGAAACAGAATCCGCACTTTTCACCTGCCAAACACATGCCCACTACTCTTCTCTGGGGATAATAAAAGCAAACCAGCGATCTGACAGAGGGCCTGAACACCCATCCTGACCGACCCCACAAAACAAAAAAGTACCCTCCAGCTACTAATTATAATGCCAATTTGCAAAATTTCCCTGCATTTTTAAACAATGGAGAAATGATGGTGGGATGATACTTAGAAGAATGGCTTCTTGTCAGTCTCCACTGACAAAAATAGGCAACACCAAGTCAGCTACGCCTCAGCATAGTTATGTCCGTAGCAGCCATATTTGGTTTCAGTAGGCACATACACACGTTATCACAATTATGGTGAAACGCTGAAAACCTGCAAAGGATTGTCAACATACTGGTTACTTGAAAAGCTCTGAGGCATACTTCTTGGAACAAGCCAGTTACCTGTTCCCACGCAAAGAGGAGTATATAGAACCATGGTGGATTCCCAGCTCATGAAGCAAAGGATTCTTAAAGGAACGGGATTACCATGCGGATCCTGTTTAATTCTCTGAAACAGATCCGCAGTTTTCACCTGCCATACTAATACCCACTTCTCCTCTCTGGGGATAATAAAAACAAACCAGCGAACTGACAGAGGGCATGACCAACACATCCACACCGACCTCACAGGAAAAAAAATAAAAAACACCGTAGCCTCCATCTACTAATTATAATGCTAACTTGCAAAATTTACCTGCATTTTTAAACAATGGAAAAATGATGGTGAGATGATACTTACAAGAATTTATTCTTGTCAGACTTCACTAACAATAATAGGCAAAACCAAGTCAGCTACGCCTCAGCATAGTTATGTCCGTCGCAGCCTTCTTGGGTTTCAGGAGGCACAAACAAAGGGTCTCACAATTATGGTGAAATGCTGAACACCTGCAAATAATTTTCAACGTACTGGTTAATTGAAAAGCTCTGCGGCATACTTCTTGGAACAAGCCAGTTACCTGTTCCCACGTAAAGAGGAGTATATAGAACCATGGTGGATTTCCAGCTGATGAAGTAAAGGATTATTAAAGGAACGGGATGACCATGGTGATCATCATTAATTCTCTGAAACAGAATCCGCCCTTTTCACCTGCCAAACACATGCCCACTTCTCCTCTCTGGGGATAACAAAAACTAACCAGCGAACTGACAGAGGGCCTGACCCCCCCATCCACATCGACCTCACACACAAAAAAAAAAAACCGTACCCTCCAGCTACTAATTATAATGCTAACTTGCAAAATTTCCCTGCATTTTAAAACAATGGAAAAATGGTGGTGGGATGATACTTAGAAGAATGGCTTCTTGTCAGTCTCCACTAACAAAAATAGGCAACACCAAGTCAGCTACTCCTCAGCATAGCTATGTCCGTCGCAGCCTTCTTGGGTTTCAGGAGGCACAAACAAACGTTATCACAATTGTGGTGAAACGCTGAACACCTGCAAATAATTTTCAACGTAGTGGTTAATTGAAAAGCTCTGCGGCATACTTCTTGGAACAAGGCAGTTACCTGTTCCCACGCAAAGAGGAGTATAGAGAACCATGGTTGATTTCCAGCTGATGAAGTAAAGGATTTTTAAAGAAACGGGATGACCATGGGGATCATCGTTAATTCTCTGAAACAGAATCCGCCCTTTTCACCTGCCAAACACATGCCCACTTCTCCTCTCTGGGGATAATAAAAACTAACCAGCGAACTGACAGAGGGCCTGACCCCCCCCATCCACATCGACCACACACAAAAAAAAAAACCCGTACCCTCCAGCTACTAATTATAATGCTAACTTGCAAAATTTCCCTCATTTTAAAACAATGGAAAATGGTGGTGGGATCATACTTAGAAGAATGGCTTCTTGTCTGTCTCCACTAACAAAAATAGGCAACACCAAGTAAGCTACTCCTCAGCATAGTTATGTCCATCGCAGCCTTCTTGCGTTTCAGGAGGGACATACAAACGTTATCAAAATTATGGTGAAACGCTGAAAACCTGCAAATAATTTTCAACGTACTGGTTAATTTGAAAACTCTCCAGCATAATTCTTGGAACAAGCCAGGTACCTGTGCCCACGCATAGAGGAGTATATAGAAACATGCTGGAATCCCAGCTGATGAAGCAAAGAATTCTTAAAGGAATGAGATGACCATTCGGATCCTGTTTAATTCTCTGAAACAGAATCCGCCTTTTTCACCTGCCAAACACATGCCCACTTCTCCTCTCTGGGGATAATAATAATTAACCAGCGAACTGACAGAGGGCCTGACCCCCCCTTCCACCTCGACCACACACACAAAAAAAAAAAACCGTACCCTCCAGCTACTAATTATAATGCTAACTTGCAAAATTTCCTACATTTTAAAACAATGGAAAAATGGTGGTGGGATCATACTTAGAAGAATGGCTTCTTGTCTGTCTCCCCTAACAAAAATAGGCAACACCAAGTCAGCTACTCCTCAGCATAGTTATGTCCGTCGCAGTCTTCTTGGGTTTCAGGAGGCACAAACACACGTTATCACAATTATGGTGAAACGCTGAACACCTGCAAATAATGTTCAACGTACTGGTTAATTGAAAAGCTCTGCGGCATACTTCTTGGAACAAGCCAGTTACCTGTTCCCACGCAAACAGGAGTATATAGAACCATGGTGGATTTCCAGCTGATGAAGTAAAGGATTATTAAAGGAACGGGATGACCATGGGGATCATCGTTAATTCTCTGAAACAGAATCCGCCCTTTTGACCTGCCAAACACATGCCCACTTCTCCTCTCTGGGGATAATAAAAACTAACCAGCGAACTGACAGAGGGCCTGACCCCCCCAACCACATCGACCACACACAAAAAAAAAAAAACCGTACCCTCCAGCTACTAATTATAATGCTAACTTGCAAAATTTCCCTGCATTTTAAAACAATGGAAAAATGGTGGTGGGATCATAATTAGAAGAATGGCTTCTTTTCTGTCTCCACTAACAAAAATAGGCAACACCAAGTCAGCTACTCCTCAGCATAGTTATATCCGTCGCAGCCTTCTTGGGTTTCAGGAGGCACAAACACACGTTATCACAATTATGGTGAAACACTGAACACCTGCAAATAATTTTCAACGTAGTGGTTAATTAAAAAGCTCTGCGGCATTCTTCTTGGAACAAGCCAGTTACCTGTTCCAACGCAAAGAGGAGTATAGAGAACCATGGTGGATTTCCAGCTGATGAAGTAAAGGATTATTAAAGGAATGGGATGACCATGGGGATCATCGTTAATAGTCTGAAACAGAATCCGCCCTTTTCACCTGCCAAACACATGCCCACTTCTCCTCTCTGGGGATAATAAAAACTAACCAGCGAACTGACAGAGGGCCTGACCCCCCCATCCACATCGACCACACACACAAAAAAAAAAAACCGTACCCTCCAGCTACTAATTATAATGCTAACTTGCAAAATTTCCCTGCATTTTAAAACAATGGAAAAATGGTGGTGTGATGATACTTAGAAGAATGGCTTCTTGTCAGTCTCCACTAACAAAAATAGGCAACACCAAGTCAGCTACTCCTCAGCATAGTTATGTCCGTCGCAGCCTTCTTGGGTTTCAGAAGGGACATACAAACGTTATCAAAATTATGGTGAAAGGCTGAAAACCTGCAAATAATTTTCAACGTACTGGTTAATTTGAAAAATCTCCAGCATAATTCTTGGAACAAGCCAGGTACCTGTGCCCACGCATAGAGGAGTATATAGAAACATGGTGGAATCCTAGCTGATGAAGCAAAGGATTCTTAAAGGAATGAGATGACCATGCGGATCCTGTTTAATTCTCTGAAACAGAATCCGCACTTTTCACCTGCCAAACACATGCCCACTACTCTTCTCTGGGGATAATAAAAACAAACCAGCGACCTGACAGAGGGCCTGAACACCCATCCTGACCGACCCCACAAAACAAAAAAGTACCCTCCAGCTACTAATTATAATGCCAATTTGCAAAATTTCCCTGCATTTTTAAACAATGGAGAAATGATGGTGGGATGATACTTAGAAGAATGGCTTCTTGTCAGTCTCCACTGACAAAAATAGGCAACACCAAGTCAGCTACGCCTCAGCATAGTTATGTCCGTAGCAGCCATATTTGGTTTCAGTAGGCACATACACACGTTATCACAATTATGGTGAAACGCTGAAAACCTGCAAAGGATTGTCAACATACTGGTTAATTGAAAAGCTCTGAGGCATACTTCTTGGAACTAGCCAGTTTCCTGTGCCCACGCATAGACAAGTATATAGAACCATGGTGGATTCCCAGCTCATGAAGCAAAGGATTCTTAAAGGAACGGGATTACCATGTGGATCCTGTTTAATTCTCTGAAACAGATCCGCAGTTTTCACCTGCCATACTAATACCCACTTCTCCTCTCTGGGGATAACAAAAACCAACCGGGGAACTGACAGAGGGCCTGACCAACCCATCCACACCGACCCCACAGGAAAAAAAATAAAAAACACAGTAGCCTCCTGCTACTAATTATAATGCTAACTTGCAAAATTTTCCTGCATTTTTAAACAATGGAAAAATGATGGTTAGATGATACTTACAAGAATGGATTCTTGTCAGTCTCCACTAACAAAAATAGGCAAAAGCAAGTCAGCTACGCCTCAGCATAGTTATGTCCGTCGCAGCCTTCTTGGGTTTCATGAGGCACAAACAAACGTTATCACAATTATGGTGAAACGCTGAACACCTGCAAATAATTTTCAACGTTCTGGTTAATTGAAAAGCTCTGCGGCATACTTCTTGTTACAAGCCAGTTACCTGTTCCCACGCAAAGAGGAGTATAGAGAACCATGGTGGATTTCCAGCTGATGAAGTAAAGGATTATTAAAGGAACGGGATGATCATGGGGATCATCGTTAATTCTCTGAAACAGAATCCGCCCTTTTCACCTGCCAAACACATGCCCACTTCTCCTCTGTGGGGATAATAAAAACTAACCAGCGAACTGACAGAGGGCCTGACCGCCACCATCCACATCGACCACACAAAAAAAAAATTGTACCCTCCAGCCACTAATTATAATGCTAACTTGCAAAATTTCCCTGCATTTTAAAACAATGGAAAAATGGTGGTGGGATGATACTTAGAAGAATGGCTTCTTGTCAGTCTCCACTAACAAAAATAGGCAACACCAAGTCAGCTACTCCTCAGCATAGTTATGTCCGTCGCAGCCTTCTTGGGTTTCAGGAGGCACAAACACACGTTATCACAATTATGGTGAAACGCTGAACACCTGCAAATAATTTTCAACGTAGTGGTTAATTGAAAAGCGCTGCGGCATACTTCTTGGAACAAGCCAGTTACCTGTTCCCACACAAAGAGGAGTATAGAGAACCATGGTGGATTTCCAGCTGATGAAGTAAAGGATTATTAAAGGAACGGGATCACCATGGGGATCATCGTTAATTCTCTGAAAGAGAATCCGCCCTTTTCACCTGCCAAACACATGCCCACTTCTCCTCTGTGGGGATAATAAAAACTAACCAGCGAACTGACAGAGGGCCTGACCCCCACGATCCACATGGACCACACAGAAAAAAAAAAACCGTACCCTCCAGCTACTAATTATAATGCTAACTTGCAAAATTTCCCTGCATTTTAAAACAATGGAAAAATAGGGGGGGATGATACTTAGAAGAATGGCTTCTTCTCAGTCTCCACTAACAAAAATAGGCAACACCAAGTCAGGTACTCCTCAGCATAGTTATGTCCGTCGCAGCCTTCTTGGGTTTCAGGAGGCACAAACAAAGGTTCTCACAATTATGGTGAAACGCTGAACACCTGCAAATAATTTTCAACGTAGTGGTTAATTGAAAAGCTCTGCGGCATACTTCTTGGAACAAGCCAGTTACCTGTTCCCACGCAAAGAGGAGTATACAGAACCATGGTGGATTTCCAGCTGATGAAGTAAAGGATTATTAAAGGAACGGGATGACCATGGGGATCATCGTTAATTCTCTGAAACAGAATCCGCCCTTTTCACCTGCCAAACACATGCCCACTTCTCCTCTCTGGGGATAATAAAAACTAACCAGCGAACTGACAGAGGGCCTGACCCCCCCCATCCACATCGACCACACAAAAAAAAAAAACCGTACCCTCCAGCTACTAATTATAATGCTAACTTGCAAAATTTCCCTGCATTTTAAAACAATGGAAAAATGGTGGTGGAATGATACTTAGAAGAATGGCTTCTTGTCAGTCTCCACTAACAAAAATAGGCAACACCAAGTCAGCTACTCCTCAGCATAGTTATGTCCGTCGCAGCCTTCTTGGGTTTCAGGAGGCACAAACAAAGGTTCTCACAATTATGGTGAAACGCTGAACACCTGCAAATAATTTTAAACGTAGTGCTTAATTGAAAAGCTCTGCGGCATACTTCTTGGAACAAGGCAGTTACCTGTTGCCACGCAAAGAGGAGTATAGAGAACCATGGTGGATTTCCAGCTGATGAAGTAAAGGATTATTAAAGGAAAGGGATGACCATGGGGATCATCGTTAATTCTCTGAAACAGAATCCGCCCTTTTCCCTGCCAAACACATGCCCACTTCTCCTCTCTGGGGATAATAAAAACTAACCAGCGAACTGACAGAGGGCCTGACACCCACCCATTCACATCGACCACACCTACAAAAAAAAACCGTACCCTCCATCTACTAATTATAATGCCAATTTGCAAAATTTCCCTGCATTTTTAAACAATGGAGAAATGATGGTGGGATGATACTTAGAAGAATGGCTTCTTGTCAGTCTCCACTAACAAAAATAGGCAACACCAAGTGAGCTACTCCTCAGCATAGCTATGTCCATCGCAGACTTCTTGGGTTTCAAGAGGCACAAACAAACGTTATCACAATTATGGTGAAACGCTATACACCTGCAAATAATTTTCAACGTACCTGTTAATTGAAAAGCTCTGCGGCATACTTCTTGGAACAAGCCAGTTACCTGTTCCCACGCAAAGAGGAGTATAGAGAACCATGGTGGATTTCCAGCTGATGAAGTAAAGGATTATTAAAGGAACGGCATGACCATGGGGATCATCGTTAATTCTCTGAAACAGAATCCGCCCTTTTCACCTGCCAAACACATGCCCACTTCTCCTCTCTGGGGATAATAAAAACTAACCAGCGAACTGACAGAGGGCCTGACCCCCCCATCCACATCGACCACACACAAAAAAAAACCGTACCCTCCAGCTACTAATTATAATGCTAACTTGCAAAATTTCCCTGCATTTTAAAACAATGGAAAAATGGTGGTGGGATGATACTTAGAAGAATGGCTTCTTGTCAGTCTCCACTAACAAAAATAGGCAACACCAAGTGAGCTACTCCTAAGCATAGCTATGTCCATCGCAGACTTCTTGGGTTTCAGGAGGCACAAACAAACGTTATCACAATTATGGTGAAACGCTGAACACCTGCAAATAATTTTCAACGTAGTGGTTAATTGAAAAGCTCTGCGGCATACTTCTTGGAACAAGGCAGTTACCTGTTCCCACGCAAAGAGGAGTATATAGAAACATGGTGGATTTCCAGCTGATGAAGTAAAGGATTATTAAAGGAACGGGATGACCATGGGGATCATCGTTAATTCTCTGAAACAGAATCCGCCCTTTTCACCTGCCAAACACATGCCCACTTCTCCTCTCTGGGGATAATAAAAACTAACCAACGAACTGACAGAGGGCCTGACCCCCCCCATCCACATCGACCACACACACACAAAAATACCGTACCCTCCAGCTACTAATTATAATGCTAACTTGCAAAATTTCCCTGCATTTTAAAACAATGGAAAAATGGTGGTGGGATCATACTTAGAAGAATGGCTTCTTGTCAGTCTCCACTAACAAAAATAGGCAACACAAAGTAAGCTACTCCTCAGCATAGTTATGTCCGTTGCAGCCTTCTTGGTTTCAGGAGGGACATACAAACGTTATCAAAATTATGGTGAAACGCTGAAAACCTGCAAATAATTTTCAACGTACTGGTTAATTTGAAAACTCTCCAGCATAATTCTTGGAACAAGCCAGGTACCTGTGCCCACGCATAGAGGAGTATATAGAAACATGGTGGAATCCCAGCTGATGAAGCAAAGGATTCTTAAAGGAATGAGATGACCATGCGGATCCTGTTTAATTCTCTGAAACAGAATCCGCACTTTTCACCTGCCAAACACATGCCCACTACTCTTCTCTGGGGATAATAAAAACAAACCAGCGATCTGACAGAGGGCCTGAACACCCATCCTGACCGACCCCACAAAACAAAAAAGTACCCTCCAGCTACTAATTATAATGCCAATTTGTAAAATTTCCCTGCATTTTTAAACAATGGAGAAATGATGGTGGGATGATACTTAGAAGAATGGCTTCTTGTCAGTCTCCACTGACAAAAATAGGCAACACCAAGTCAGCTACACCTCAGCATAGTTATGTTCGTAGCAGCCATATTTGGTTTCAGTAGGCACATACACACGTTATCACAATTATGGTGAAACGCTGAAAACCTGCAAAGGATTGTCAACATACTGGTTAATTGAAAAGCTCTGAGGCATACTTCTTGGAACTAGCCAGTTTCCTGTGCCCACGCGTAGACAAGTATATAGAACCATGGTGGATTCCCAGCTCATGAAGCAAATGATTCTTAAAGGAACGGGATTACCATGCGGATCCTGTTTAATTCTCTGAAACAGATCCGCAGTTTACACCTGCCATACTAATACCCACTTCTCCTCTCTGGGGATAATAAAAACAAACCAGCGAACTGACAAAGGGCCGGACCAACACATCCACACCGACCCCACAGGGAAAAAAAAAAAAAAAAACACCGTAGCCTCCAGCTACTAATTATAATGCTAACTTGCAAAATTTCCCTGCATTTTAAAACAATGGAAAAATGGTGGTGGGATGATACTTAGAAGAATGGCTTCTTGTCAGTCTCCACTAACAAAAATAGGCAACACCAAGTCAGCTACTCCTCAGCATAGCTATGTCCGTCGCAGCCTTCTTGGGTTTCAGGAGGCACAAACAAACGTTATCACAATTATGGTGAAACGCTGAACACCTGCAAATAATTTTCAACGTAGTGGTTAATTGAAAAGCTCTGCGGCATACTTCTTGGAACAAGCCAGTTACCTGTTCCCACGCAAAGAGGAGTATAGAGAACCATGGTGGATTTCCAGCTGATGAAGTGAAGGATTATTAAAGAACGGGATGACCATGGGGATCATCGTTAATTCTCTGAAACTGAATCCCCCCTTTTCAACTGCCAAACACATGCCCACTTCTCCCCTCTGGGGATAATCAAAACTAACCAGCGAACTGACAGAGGGCCTGACCCCCACCATCCACATCGACCACACAAAAAAAAAAAAACCGTACCCTCCAGCTACTAATTATAATGCTAACTTGCAAAATTTCCCTGCATTTTAAAACAATGGAAAAATGGTGGTGGGATCATACTTAGAAGAGTGGCTTCTTGTCAGTCTCCACTAACAAAAATAGGCAACACCACGTCAGCTACTCCTCAGCATATTTATGTCCGTCACAGCCTTCTTGGGTTTCAGGAGGCACAAACAAAGGTTCTCACAATTATGGTGAAACGCTGAACACCTGAAAATAATTTTCAACGTAGTGGTTATTTGAAAAGCTCTGTGGCATACTTCTTGGAACAAGCCTGTTACCTGTTCCCACGCAAAGAGTAGTATAGAGAATCATGGTGGATTTCCAGCTGATGAAGTAAAGGATTATTAAAGGAATGGGATGACCATGGGGATCATCGTTAATTCTCTGAAACAGTCCGCCCTTTTCACCTGCCAAACACATGCCCACTTCTCCTCTCTGGGGATAATAAAAACTAACCAGCGAACTGACAGAGGGCCTGACCCCCACCATCCACATCGACCACACACAAAAAAAAAACCGTACCCTCCAGCTACTAATTATAATGCTAACTTGCAAAATTTCCCTTCATTTTAAAACAATGAAAAAATGGTGGTGGGATGATACTTAGAAGAATGGCTTCTTGTCAGTCTCCACTAACAAAAATAGGCAACACCAAGTCAGCTACTCCTCAGCATAGTTATGTCCGTCACAGCCTTCTTGGGTTTCAGGAGGCACAAACACACGTTATCACAATTATGGTGAAACGCTGAACACCTGCAAATAATTTTCAACGTAGTGGTTAATTGAAAATCTCTGCGGCATACTTCTTGGAACAAGGCAGTTACCTGTTCCCACGCAAAGAGGAGTATAGAGAACCATGGTGCATTTCCAGCTGATAAAGTAAAGGATTATTAAAGGAACGGGATGACCATGGGGATCATCGTTAATTCTCTGAAACAGAATCTGCCCTTTTCACCTGCCAAACACATGCCCACTTCTCCTCTCTGGGGATAATAAAAACTAACCAGCGAACTGACAGAGGGCCTGACCCCACCCCATCCACATGGACCACACAGAAAAAAAAAACCGTACCCTCCAGCTACTAATTATAATGCTAACTTGCAAAATTTCCCTGCATTTTAAAACAATGGAAAAATGGTGGTGGGATCATACTTAGAAGAATGGCTTCTTGTCTGTCTCCACTAACAAAAATAGGCAACACCAAGTCAGCTACTCCTCAGCATAGTTATGTCCGTCGCAGGCTTCTTTGGTTTCAGGAGGGATATACAAACGTTATCAAAATTATGGTGAAACGCTGAAAACCTGCAAATAATTTTCAACGTACTGGTTAATTTGAAAACTCTCCAGCATAATTCTTGGAACAAGCCAGGTACCTGTGCCCACGCATAGAGGAGTATATAGAAACATGGTGGAATCCTAGCTGATGAAGCAAAGGATTCTTAAAGGAATGAGATGACCATGCGGATCCTGTTTAATGCTCTGAAACAGAATCCGCACTTTTCACCTGCCAAACACATGCCCACTACTCTTCTCTGGGGATAATAAAAACAAACCAGCGATCTGACAGAGGGCCTGAACACCCATCCTGACCGACCCCACAAAACAAAAAAGTACCCTCCAGCTACTAATTATAATGCCAATTTGCAAAATTTCCCTGCATTTTTAAACAACGGAGAAATGATGGTGGGATTGTACTTAGAAGAATGGCTTCTTGTCAGTCTCCACTGACAAAAATAGGCAACACCAAGTCAGCTACGCCTCAGCATAGTTATGTCCGTAGCAGCCATATTTGGTTTCAGTAGGCACATACACACGTTATCACTATTATGGTGAAACGCTGAATACCTGCAAAGGTTTGTAAACATACTGGTTAATTGAAAAGCTCTGAGGCATACTTCTTGGAACTAGCCAGTTTCCTGTGCCCACGCATAGACAAGTATATAGAACCATGGTGGATTCCCAGTTCATGAAGCAAAGGATTCTTAAAGGAACGGGATTACCATGCGGATCCTGTTTAATTCTCTGAAACTGATCGGCAGTTTTCACCTGCCATACTAATACCCACTTCTCCTCTCTGGGGATAATAAAAACCAACCGGGGAACTGACAGAGGGCCTGACCAACACATCCACACCGATCCCACAGGAAAAAAAAAAAAAAAAACACCGTAGCCTCCAGCTACTAATTATAATGCAAACTTGCAAAATTTTCCTGCCTTTTTAAACAATGGAAAAATGATGGTGAGACGATACTTACAAGAATGGATTCTTGTCAGTCTCCACTAACAAAAATAGGCAAAACCAAGTCAGCTATGCCTCAGCATAGTTATGTCCGTCGCAGCCTTCTTGGGTTTCAGGAGGCACAAACAAAAGTTGTCACAATTATGGTGAAACGCTGAACACCTGCAAATAATTTTCAACGTACTGGTTAATTGAAAAGCTCTGCGGCATACTTCTTGCAACAAGCCAGTTACCTGTTCCCACGCAAACAGGAGTATATAGAACCCAGGTGGATTTCTAGCTGATGAAGTAAAGGATTATTAAAGGAACGGGTGACAATGGGGATCATCGTTAATTCTCTGAAACAGAATCCGCCCTTTTCACCTGCCAAACACATGCCCACTTCTCCTCACTGGGGATAATAAAAACTAACCAGCGAACTGACAGAGGGCCTGACCCCCCTATCCACATCGACCACACACACAAAAAAAAACCGTACCCTCCAGCTACTAATTATAATGCTAACTTGCAAAATTTCCCTGCATTTTAAAACAATGGAAAAATGGTGGTGGGATGATACTTAGAAGAATGGCTTCTTGTCAGTCTCCACTAACAAAAATAGGCAACACCAAGTCAGCTACTCCTCAGCATAGTTATGTCCGTCGCAGCCTTCTTGGGTTTCAGGAGGCACAAACAAACGTTATCACAATTATGGTGAAAGGCTGAACACCTGCAAATAATTTTCAACGTACTGGTTAATTGAAAAGCTCTGCGGCATACTTCTTGGAACAAGCCAGTTACCCGTTCCCACGCAAAGAGGAGTATATAGAACCATGGTGGATTTCCAGCTGATGAAGTAAAGGATTATTAAAGGAACGGGATGACCATGGGGATCATCGTTAATTCTCTGAAACAGAATCCGCCCTTTTCACCTGCCAAACACATGCCCACTTCTCCTCTCTGGGGATAATAAAAACTAACCGGCGAACTGACAGACGGCCTGACCCCCCCATCCACATCGATCACACACACAAAAAAAAACCGTACCCTCCAGCTACTATATATAATTCTAACTTGCAAAATTTCCCTGCATTTTAAAACAATGGGAAAATGGTGGTTGGATCATACTTAGAAGAATGGCTTCTTGTCTGTCTCCACTAACAAAAATAGGCAACACCAAGTCAGCTACTCCTCAGCATAGTTATGTCTGTCGCAGCCTTCTTGGGTTTTAAGAGGGACATGCAAACGTTATCAAAATTATGGTGAAACGCTGAAAACATGCAAATAATTTTCAACGTAGTGGTTAATTGAAAAGCTCTGCGACATACTTCTTGGAATAAGCCAGTTACCTGTTCCCACGCAAAGAGGAGTATATAGAAACATGGTGGAATCCCAGCTGAGGAAGCAAAGGATTCTTAAAGGAATGATATGACCATGCGTATCCTGTTTAAGTCTCTGAAACAGAATCCGCACTTTTCACCTGCCAAACACATGCCCACTACTTTTATCTGGGGATAATAAAAACAGACCAGCGATCTGACAGAGGGCCTGAACACCCATCCTGACCAACCCCACAAAACAAAAAAGTACCCTCCACCTACTAATTATAATGCCAATTTGCAAAATTTTCCTGCATTTTTTAAACAATGGAGAAATGATGGTGGGATGATACTTAGAAGAATGGCTTCTTGTCAGTCTCCACTGACAAAAATAGGCAACACCAAGTCAGCTACGCCTCAGCATAGTTATGTCCGTAGCAGCCATATTTGGTTTCAGTAGGCACATACAAACGTTATCACAATTATGGTGAAACGCTGAAAACCTACAAAGGATTGTCAACATACTGGTTACTTGAAAAGCTCTGAGGCATACTTCTTGGAACTAGCCAGTTTCCTGTGCCCACGGATAGACAAGTATATAGAACCATGGTAGGTTCCCAGCTCATGAAGCAAAGGATTCATAAAGGAACGGGATTACCATGCGGATCCTGTTTAATTCTCTGAAACAGATCAGCAGTTTTCACCTGCCATACTAATACCCACTTCTCCTCTCTGGGGATAATAAAAACCAACCGGGGAACTGACAGAGGGCCTGACCAACATATCCACACCGACCCCACAGGAAAAAAAAAAAAAAAACACCGTAGCCTCCAGCTACTAATTATAATGCTAACTTGCAAAATTTTCCTGCATTTTTAAACAATGCAAAAATGATGGTGAGATGATACTTACAAGAATGGATTCTTGTCAGTCTCCACTAACAAAAATAGGCAACACCAAGTCAGCTACTCCTCAGCATAGTTATGTCCGTCGCAGCCCTCTTGGGTTTCAGGAGGGACAAACACACGTTATCACAATTATGGTGAAACGCTGAACACCTTCAAATAATTTTCAACGTAGTGGTTAATTGAAAAGCTCTGCGGCATACTTCTTGGAACAAGCCAGTGACTGTTCCCACGCAAAGAGGAGTATATAGAACCATGGTGGATTTCCAGCTGATGAAGTAAAGGATTATTAAAGGAACGGGATGACCATGGGGATCATCGTTAATTCTCTGAAACAGAATCCGCCCTTTTCACCTGCCAAACACATGCCCACTTCTCCTCTCTGGGGATAATAAAAACTAACCAGCGAACTGACAGAGGGCCTCACCCCCCCGATCCACATCGACCACACACACAAAAAAAAAACCGTACCCTCCAGCTACTAATTATAATGCTAAATTGCAAAATTTCCCTGCATTTTAAAACAGTGGAAAAATGGTGGTGGGATCATACTTAGAAGAATGGCTTCTTGTCTGTCTCCACTAACAAAAATAGGCAACACCAAGTCAGCTACTCCTCAGCATACTTATGCCCTCGCAGCCTTCTTGGGTTTCAGGAGGGACATACAAACGTTATCAAAATTATGGTGAAACGCTGAAAACCTGCAAATAATTTTCAACGTACTGGTTAATTTGAAAACTCTCCAGCATAATTCTTGGAACAAGCCAGGTACCTGTGCCCACGCATAGAGGAGTATATAGAAACATGGTGGAATCCCAGCTGATGAAGCAAAGGATTCTTAAAGGAATGAGATGACCATGCGGATCCTGTTTAATTCTCTGAAACAGAATCCGCACTTTTCACCTGCCAAACACATGCCCACTACTCTTCTCTGGGGATAATAAAAACAAACCAGCGATCTGACAGAGGGCCTGAACACCCATCCTGACCGACCCCACAAAACAAAAAAGTACCCTCCAGCTACTAATTATAATGCCAATTTGCAAAATTTCCCTGCATTTTTAAACAATGGAGAAATGATGGTGGGATGATACTTAGAAGAATGGCTTCTTGTCAGTCTCCACTGACAAAAATAGGCAACACCAAGTCAGCTACGCCTCAGCATAGTTATGTCCGTAGCAGCCATATTTGGTTTCAGTAGGCACATACACACGTTATCACAATTATGGTGAAACGCTGAAAACCTGCAAAGGATTGTCAACATACTGGTTACTTGAAAAGCTCTGAGGCATACTTCTTGGAACAAGCCAGTTACCTGTTCCCACGCAAAGAGGAGTATATAGAACCATGGTGGATTCCCAGCTCATGAAGCAAAGGATTCTTAAAGGAACGGGATTACCATGCGGATCCTGTTTAATTCTCTGAAACAGATCCGCAGTTTTCACCTGCCATACTAATACCCACTTCTCCTCTCTGGGGATAATAAAAACAAACCAGCGAACTGACAGAGGGCATGACCAACACATCCACACCGACCTCACAGGAAAAAAAAAAAAAAAACACCGTAGCCTCCATCTACTAATTATAATGCTAACTTGCAAAATTTACCTGCATTTTTAAACAATGGAAAAATGATGGTGAGATGATACTTACAAGAATTTATTCTTGTCAGACTTCACTAACAATAATAGGCAAAACCAAGTCAGCTACGCCTCAGCATAGTTATGTCCGTCGCAGCCTTCTTGGGTTTCAGGAGGCACAAACAAAGGGTCTCACAATTATGGTGAAATGCTGAACACCTGCAAATAATTTTCAACGTACTGGTTAATTGAAAAGCTCTGCGGCATACTTCTTGGAACAAGCCAGTTACCTGTTCCCACGCAAAGAGGAGTATATAGAACCATGGTGGATTTCCAGCTGATGAAGTAAAGGATTATTAAAGGAACGGGATGACCATGGTGATCATCATTAATTCTCTGAAACAGAATCCGCCCTTTTCACCTGCCAAACACATGCCCACTTCTCCTCTCTGGGGATAACAAAAACTAACCAGCGAACTGACAGAGGGCCTGACCCCCCCATCCACATCGACCTCACACACAAAAAAAAAAAACCGTACCCTCCAGCTACTAATTATAATGCTAACTTGCAAAATTTCCCTGCATTTTAAAACAATGGAAAAATGGTGGTGGGATGATACTTAGAAGAATGGCTTCTTGTCAGTCTCCACTAACAAAAATAGGCAACACCAAGTCAGCTACTCCTCAGCATAGCTATGTCCGTCGAAGCCTTCTTGGGTTTCAGGAGGCACAAACAAACGTTATCACAATTATGGTGAAACGCTGAACACCTGCAAATAATTTTCAACGTAGTGGTTAATTGAAAAGCTCTGCGGCATACTTCTTGGAACAAGGCAGTTACCTGTTCCCACGCAAAGAGGAGTATAGAGAACCATGGTTGATTTCCAGCTGATGAAGTAAAGGATTTTTAAAGGAACGGGTTGACCATGGGGATCATCGTTAATTCTCTGAAACAGAATCCGCCCTTTTCACCTGCCAAACACATGCCCACTTCTCCTCTCTGGGGATAATAAAAACTAACCAGCGAACTGACAGAGGGCCTGACCCCCCCCATCCACATCGACCACACACACAAAAAAAAAACCCGTACCCTCCAGCTACTAATTATAATGCTAACTTGCAAAATTTCCCTCATTTTAAAACAATGGAAAATGGTGGTGGGATCATACTTAGAAGAATGGCTTCTTGTCTGTCTCCACTAACAAAAATAGGCAACACCAAGTAAGCTACTCCTCAGCATAGTTATGTCCATCACAGCCTTCTTGCATTTCAGGAGGGACATACAAACGTTATCAAAATTATGGTGAAACGCTGAAAACCTGCAAATAATTTTCAACGTACTGGTTAATTTGAAAACTCTCCAGCATAATTCTTGGAACAAGCCAGGTACCTGTGCCCACGCATAGAGGAGTATATAGAAACATGCTGGAATCCCAGCTGATGAAGCAAAGAATTCTTAAAGGAATGAGATGACCATTCGGATCCTGTTTAATTCTCTGAAACAGAATCCGCCTTTTTCACCTGCCAAACACATGCCCACTTCTCCTCTCTGGGGATAATAATAATTAACCAGCGAACTGACAGAGGGCCTGACCCCCCCTTCCACCTCGACCACACACACAAAAAAAAAAAACCGTACCCTCCAGCTACTAATTATAATGCTAACTTGCAAAATTTCCTACATTTTAAAACAATGGAAAAATGGTGGTGGGATCATACTTAGAAGAATGGCTTCTTGTCTGTCTCCCCTAACAAAAATAGGCAACACCAAGTCAGCTACTCCTCAGCATAGTTATGTCCGTCGCAGTCTTCTTGGGTTTCAGGAGGCACAAACACACGTTATCACAATTATGGTGAAACGCTGAACACCTGCAAATAAAGTTCAACGTACTGGTTAATTGAAAAGCTCTGCGGCATACTTCTTGGAACAAGCCAGTTACCTGTTCCCACGCAAACAGGAGTATATAGAACCATGGTGGATTTCCAGCTGATGAAGTAAAGGATTATTAAAGGAACGGGATGACCATGGGGATCATCGTTAATTCTCTGAAACAGAATCCGCCCTTTTGACCTGCCAAACACATGCCCACTTCTCCTCTCTGGGGATAATAAAAACTAACCAGCGAACTGACAGAGGGCCTGACCCCCCCAACCACATCGACCACACACAAAAAAAAAAAAACCGTACCCTCCAGCTACTAATTATAATGCTAACTTGCAAAATTTCCCTGCATTTTAAAACAATGGAAAAATGGTGGTGGGATCATAATTAGAAGAATGGCTTCTTGTCTGTCTCCACTAACAAAAATAGGCAACACCAAGTCAGCTACTCCTCAGCATAGTTATATCCGTCGCAGCCTTCTTGAGTTTCAGGAGGCACAAACACACGTTATCACAATTATGGTGAAACCCTGAACACCTGCAAATAATTTTCAACGTAGTGGTTAATTAAAAAGCTCTGCGGCATTCTTCTTGGAACAAGCCAGTTACCTGTTCCCACGCAAAGAGGTGTATAGAGAACCATGGTGGATTTCCAGCTGATGAAGTAAAGGATTATTAAAGGAATGGGATGACCATGGGGATCATCGTTAATACTCTGAAACAGAATCCGCCCTTTTCACCTGCCAAACACATGCCCACTTCTCCTCTCTGGGGATAATAAAAACTAACCAGCGAACTGACAGAGGGCCTGACCCCCCCATCCACATCGACCACACACACAAAAAAAAGAAACAGTACCCTCCAGCTACTAATTATAATGCTAACTTGCAAAATTTCCCTGCATTTTAAAACAATGGAAAAATGGTGGTGGGATGATACTTAGAAGAATGGCTTCTTGTCAGTCTCCACTAACAAAAATAGGCAACACCAAGTCAGCTACTCCTCAGCATAGTTATGTCCGTCGCAGCCTTCTTGGGTTTCAGAAGGGACATACAAACGTTATCAAAATTATGGTGA
Organism: Eulemur rufifrons; assembly: GCF_041146395.1. Lineage (NCBI taxonomy): Eukaryota > Metazoa > Chordata > Mammalia > Primates > Lemuridae > Eulemur > Eulemur rufifrons. The sequence continues at coordinate 340,468 of NC_090984.1, read as the reverse complement.
AAGGCTGAAAACCTGCAAATAATTTTCAACGTACTGGTTAATTTGAAAAATCTCCAGCATAATTCTTGGAACAAGCCAGGTACCTGTGCCCACGCATAGAGGAGTATATAGAAACATGGTGGAATCCCAGCTGATGAAGCAAAGGATTCTTAAAGGAATGAGATGACCATGCGGATCCTGTTTAATTCTCTGAAACAGAATCCGCACTTTTCACCTGCCAAACACATGCCCACTACTCTTCTCTGGGGATAATAAAAACAAACCAGCGATCTGACAGAGGGCCTGAACACCCATCCTGACCGACCCCACAAAACAAAAGAGTACCCTCCAGCTACTAATTATAATGCCAATTTGCAAAATTTCCCTGCATTTTTAAACAATGGAGAAATGATGGTGGGATGATACTTAGAAGAATGGCTTCTTGTCAGTCTCCACTGACAAAAATAGGCAACACCAAGTCAGCTACGCCTCAGCATAGTTATGTCCGTAGCAACCATATTTGGTTTCAGTAGGCACATACACACGTTATCACAATTATGGTGAAACGCTGAAAACCTGCAAAGGATTGTCAACATACTGGTTAATTGAAAAGCTCTGAGGCATACTTCTTGGAACTAGCCAGTTTCCTGTGCCCACGCATAGACAAGTATATAGAACCATGGTGGATTCCCAGCTCATGAAGCAAAGGATTCTTAAAGGAACGGGATTACCATGTGGATCCTGTTTAATTCTCTGAAACAGATCCGCAGTTTTCACCTGCCATACTAATACCCACTTCTCCTCTCTGGGGATAACAAAAACCAACCGGGGAACTGACAGAGGGCCTGACCAACACATCCACACCGACCCCACAGGAAAAAAAATAAAAAACACAGTAGCCTCCTGCTACTAATTATAATGCTAACTTGCAAAATTTTCCGGCATTTTTAAACAATGGAAAAATGATGGTTAGATGATACTTACAAGAATGGATTCTTGTCAGTCTCCACTAACAAAAATAGGCAAAAGCAAGTCAGCTACGCCTCAGCATAGTTATGTCCGTCGCAGCCTTCTTGGGTTTCATGAGGCACAAACAAACGTTATCACAATTATGGTGAAACGCTGAACACCTGCAAATAATTTTCAACGTTCTGGTTAATTGAAAAGCTCTGCGGCATACTTCTTGGTACAAGCCAGTTACCTGTTCCCACGCAAAGAGGAGTATAGTGAACCATGGTGGATTTCCAGCTGATGAAGTAAAGGATTATTAACGGAACGGGATGATCATGGGGATCATCGTTAATTCTCTGAAACAGAATCCGCCCTTTTCACCTGCCAAACACATGCCCACTTCTCCTCTGTGGGGATAATAAAAACTAACCAGCAAACTGACAGAGGGCCTGACCGCCACCATCCACATCGACCACACAAAAAAAAAATTGTACCCTCCAGCCACTAATTATAATGCTAACTTGCAAAATTTCCCTGCATTTTAAAACAATGGAAAAATGGTGGTGGGATGATACTTAGAAGAATGGCTTCTTGTCAGTCTCCACTAACAAAAATAGGCAACACCAAGTCAGCTACTCCTCAGCATAGTTATGTCCGTCGCAGCCTTCTTGGGTTTCAGGAGGCACAAACACACGTTATCACAATTATGGTGAAACGCTGAACACCTGCAAATAATTTTCAACGTACTGGTTAATTGAAAAGCTCTGTGGCATACTTCTTGGAACAAGCCAGTTACCTGTTCCCACGCAAGGAGGAGTATATAGAACCATGGTGGATTTCCAGCTGATGAAGTGAAGGATTATTAAAGGAACGGGATGACCATGGGGATCATCGTTAATTCTCTGAAAGAGAATCCGCCCTTTTCACCTGCCAAACACATGCCCACTTCTCCTCTCTGGGGATAATAAAAACTAACCAGCGAACTGACAGAGGGCCTGACCCCCCCATCCACATCGACCACACACAAAAAAAAAACCGTACCCTCCAGCTACTAATTATAATGCTAACTTGCAAAATTTCCCTGCATTTTAAAACAATGGAAAAATGGTGGTGGGATGATACTTAGAAGAATGGCTTCTTGTCAGTCTCCACTAACAAAAATAGGCAACACCAAGTCAGCTACTCCTCAGCATAGTTATGTCCGTCGCAGCCTTCTTGGGTTTCAGGAGGCACAAATACACGTTATCACAATTATGGTGAAACGCTGAACACCTGCAAATAATTTTCAACGTACTGGTTAATTGAAAAGCTCTGCAGCATACTTCTTGGAACAAGCCAGTTACCTGTTCCGACGCAAAGAGGAGTATAGAGAACCATGGTGGATTTCCAGCTGATGAAGTAAAGGATTATTAAAGGAACGGGATGACCATGGGGATCATCGTTAATTCTCTGAAACAGAATCCGCCCTTTTCACCTGCCAAACACATGCCCACTTCTCCTCTCTGGGGATAATAAAAACTAACCAGCGAACTGACAGAGGGACTGACCCCCCCCATCCACATCGACCACACACACAAAAAAAACCGTACCCTCCAGCTACTAATTATAATGCTAACTTGGAAAATTTCCCAGCATTTTAAAACAATGGAAAAATGGTGGTGGGATCATACTTAGAAGAATGGCTTCTTGTCTGTCTCCACTAACAAAAATAGGAAACACCAAGTCAGCTACTCCTCAGCATAGTTATGTCCGTCGCTGCCTTCTTGGGTTTCAGGAGGGACATACAAACGTTATAAAAATTATGGTGAAACGCTGGAAACCTGCAAATAATTTTCAAGGTACTGGTTAATTTGAAAACTCTCCAGCATAATTCTTGGAACAAGCCAGGTACCTGTGCCCACGCATAGAGGAGTATATAGAAACATGGTGGAATCCTAGCTGATGAAGCAAAGGATTCTTAAAGGAATGAGATGACCATGCGGATCCTGTTTAATTCTCTGAAACAGAATCCGCACTTTTCACCTGCCAAACACATGCCCACTACTCTTCTCTGGGGATAATAAAAACAAACCAGCGATCTGACAGAGGGCCTGAACACCCATCCTGACCGACCCCACAAAACAAAATAGTACCCTCCAGCTATTAATTATAATGCCAATTTGCAAAATTTCCCTGCATTTTTAAAAAACGGAGAAATGATGGTGGGATGATACTTAGAAGAATGGCTTCTTGTCAGTCTCCACTGACAAAAATAGGCAACACCAAGTCAGCTACTCCTCAGCATAGTTATGTCCGTCGCAGCCTTCTTGGGTTTCAGGAGGCACAAACACACGTTATCACAATTATGGTGAAACGCTGAACACCTGCAAATAATTTTCAACGTACTGGTTAATTGAAAAGCTCTGCGGCATACTTCTTGGAACAAGCCAGTTACCTGTTCCCACGCAAACAGGAGTATATAGAACCATGGTGGATTTCCAGCTGATGAAGTAAAGGATTATTAAAGGAACGGGATGACCCTGGGGATCACCGTTAATTCTCTGAAACAGAATCCGCCCTTTTCACCTGCCAAACAGATGCCCACTTCTCCTCTCTGGGGATAATAAAAACTAACCAGTGAACTGACAGAGGGCCTGACCCCCCCCCCCATCCACATCGACCACACACACAAAAAAAAACCGTACCCTCCAGCTACTAATTTCAATGCTAACTTGCAAAATTTCCCTGCATTTTAAAACAATGGAAAAATGGTGGTGGGATGATACTTAGAAGAATGGCTTCTTGTCAGTCTCCACTAACAAAAATAGGCAACACCAAGTCAGCTACTCCTCAGCATAGTTATGTCCGTAGCAGCCATATTTGGTTTCAGTAGGCACATACACACGTTATCACAATTATGGTGAAACGCTGGACACCTGCAAATAATTTTCAACGTAGTGGTTAATTGAAAAGCTCTGCGGCATACTTCTTGGAACAAGCCAGTTACCTGTTCCCACGAAAAGAGGAGTATATAGAACCAAGGTGGATTTCCAGCTGATGAAGTAAAGGATTATTAAAGGAAAGGGATAACCATGGGGATCATCGTTAATTCTCTGAAACAGAATCCGCCCTTTTCACCTGTCAAACACATGCCCACTTCTCCTCTCTGGGGATAATAAAAACTAACGAGCGAACTGACAGAGGGCCTTACCCCCCCCATCCACATCGACCACACACACAAAAAAAAAAAACCGTACCCTCCAGCTACTAATTATAATGCTAACTTGCAAAATTTCCCTGCATTTTTAAACAATGGAGAAATGATGGTGGGATGATACTTAGAAGAATGGCTTCTTGTCAGTCTCCACTGACAAAAATAGGCAACACCAAGTCAGCTACGCCTCAGCATAGTTATGTCCGTAGCAGCCATATTTGGTTTCAGGAGGCACATACACACGTTATCACAATTATGGTGAAACCCTGAAAACCTGCAAAGGATTGTCAACATACTGGTTAATTGAAAAGCTCTGAGGCATACTTCTTGGAACTAGCCAGTTTCCTGTGCCCACGCATAGACAAGTATATAGAACCATGGTGGATTCCCAGCTCATGAAGCAAAGGATTCTTAAAGGAACGGGATTACCATGCGGATCCTGTTTAATTCTCTGAAACAGATCCGCAGTTTTCACCTGCCATACTAATACCCACTTCTCCTCTCTGGGGATAATAAAAACCAACCGGGGAACTGACAGAGGGCCTGACCAACACATCCACACCGACCCCACAGGAAAAAAACAAAAAAAACCACCGTAGTCTCCAGCTACTAATTATAATGCTAACTTGCAAAATTTTCCTGCCTTTTTAAACAATGGAAAAATGATGGTGAGATGATACTTACAAGAATGGATTCTTGTCAGTCTCCACTAACAAAAATAGGCAAAACCAAGTCAGCTACGCCTCAGCGTAGTTATGTCCGTCGCAGCCTTTTTGGGTTTCAGGAGACACAAACAAAGTTTCTCACAATTATGGTGAAACGCTGAACACCTGCAAATAATTTTCAATGTAGTGGTTAATTGAAAAGCTCTGCGGCATACTTCTTGGAACAAGCCAGTTACCTGTTCCCACGCAAAGAGGAGTATATAGAACCATGGTGGATTTCCAGCTGATGAAGTAAAGGATTATTAAAGGAACGGGATGACCCTGGGGATCACCGTTAATTCTCTGAAACAGAATCCGCCCTTTTCCCCTGCCAAACACATGCCCACTTCTCCTCTCTGGGGATAATAAAAACTAACCAGTGAACTGACAGAGGGCCTGACCCCCCCCCCATCCACATCGACCGCACACACAAAAAAAAAACCGTACCCTCCAGCTACTAATTTTAATGCTAACTTGCAAAATTTCCCTGCATTTTAAAACAATGGAAAAATGGTGGTGGGATGATACTTAGAAGAATGGCTTCTTGTCAGTCTCCACTAACAAAAGTAGGCAACACCAAGTCAGCTACTCCTCAGCATAGTTATGTCCGTCGCAGCCTTCTAGGGTTTCAGGAGGCACAAACAAAGGTTCTCACAATTATGGTGAAATGCTGGACACCTGCAAATAATTTTCAACGTAGTGGTTAATTGAAAAGCTGTGCGGCATACTTCTTGGAACAAGCCAGTTACCTGTTCCCACGCAAAGAGGTGTATATAGAACCATGGTGGATTTCCAGCTGATGAAGTAAAGGATTATTAAAGGAAAGGGATAACCATGGGGATCATCGTTAATTCTCTGAAACAGAATCCGCCCTTTTCACCTGCCAAACACATGCCCACTTCTCCTCTCTGGGGATAATAAAAACTAACGAGAGAACTGACAGAGGGCCTTACCCCCCCCATCCACATCGACCACACACACAAAAAAAAAAAGCCGTACCCTCCAGCTACTAATTATAATGCTAACTTGCAAAATTTCCCTGCATTTTTAAACAATGGAGAAATGATGGTGGGATGATACTTAGAAGAATGGCTTCTTGTCAGTCTCCACTGACAAAAATAGGCAACACCAAGTCAGCTACGCCTCAGCATAGTTATGTCCGTAGCAGCCATATTTGGTTTCAGTAGGCACATACACACGTTATCACAATTATGGTGAAACGCTGAAAACCTGCAAAGGATTGTCAACATACTGGTTAATTGAAAAGCTCTGAGGCATACTTCTTGGAACTAGCCAGTTTCCTGTGCCCACGCATAGACAAGTATATAGAACCATGGTGGATTCCCAGCTCATGAAGCAAAGGATTCTTAAAGGAACGGGATTACCATGCGGATCCTGTTTAATTCTCTGAAACAGATCCGCAGTTTTCACCTGCCATACTAATACCCACTTCTCCTCTCTGGGGATAATAAAAACCAACCGGGGAACTGACAGAGGGCCTGACCAACACATCCACACCGACCCCACAGGAAAAAAACAAAAAAAACCACCGTAGCCTCCAGCTACTAATTATAATGCTAACTTGCAAAATTTCCCTGCATTTTTAAACAATGGAGAAATGATGGTGGGATGATACTTAGAAGAATGGCTTCTTGTCAGTCTCCACTGACAAAAATAGGCAACACCAAGTCAGCTACGCCTCAGCATAGTTATGTCCGTAGCAGCCATATTTGGTTTCAGGAGGCACATACACACGTTATCACAATTATGGTGAAACCCTGAAAACCTGCAAAGGATTGTCAACATACTGGTTAATTGAAAAGCTCTGAGGCATACTTCTTGGAACTAGCCAGTTTCCTGTGCCCACGCATAGACAAGTATATAGAACCATGGTGGATTCCCAGCTCATGAAGCAAAGGATTCTTAAAGGAACGGGATTACCATGCGGATCCTGTTTAATTCTCTGAAACAGATCCGCAGTTTTCACCTGCCATACTAATACCCACTTCTCCTCTCTGGGGATAATAAAAACCAACCGGGGAACTGACAGAGGGCCTGACCAACACATCCACACCGACCCCACAGGAAAAAAACAAAAAAAACCACCGTAGTCTCCAGCTACTAATTATAATGCTAACTTGCAAAATTTTCCTGCATTTTTAAACAATGGAAAAATGATGGTGAGATGATACTTACAAGAATGGATTCTTGTCAGTCTCCACTAACAAAAATAGGCAAAACCAAGTCAGCTACGCCTCAGCGTAGTTATGTCCGTCGCAGCCTTTTTGGGTTTCAGGAGACACAAACAAAGTTTCTCACAATTATGGTGAAACGCTGAACACCTGCAAATAATTTTCAATGTAGTGGTTAATTGAAAAGCTCTGCGGCATACTTCTTGGAACAAGCCAGTTACCTGTTCCCACGCAAAGAGGAGTATATAGAACCATGGTGGATTTCCAGCTGATGAAGTAAAGGATTATTAAAGGAACGGGATGACCCTGGGGATCACCGTTAATTCTCTGAAACAGAATCCGCCCTTTTCACCTGCCAAACACATGCCCACTTCTCCTCTCTGGGGATAATAAAAACTAACCAGTGAACTGACAGAGGGCCTGACCCCCCCCCATCCACATCGACCGCACACACAAAAAAAAAACCGTACCATCCAGCTACTAATTTTAATGCTAACTTGCAAAATTTCCCTGCATTTTAAAACAATGGAAAAATGGTGGTGGGATGATACTTAGAAGAATGGCTTCTTGTCAGTCTCCACTAACAAAAGTAGGCAACACCAAGTCAGCTACTCCTCAGCATAGTTATGTCCGTCGCAGCCTTCTAGGGTTTCAGGAGGCACAAACAAAGGTTCTCACAATTATGGTGAAACGCTGGACACCTGCAAATAATTTTCAACGTAGTGGTTAATTGAAAAGCTGTGCGGCATACTTCTTGGAACAAGCCAGTTACCTGTTCCCACGCAAAGAGGAGTATATAGAACCATGGTGGATTTCCAGCTGATGAAGTAAAGGATTATTAAAGGAAAGGGATAACCATGGGGATCATCGTTAATTCTCTGAAACAGAATCCGCCCTTTTCACCTGCCAAACACATGCCCACTTCTCCTCTCTGGGGATAATAAAAACTAACGAGAGAACTGACAGAGGGCCTTACCCCCCCCATCCACATCGACCACACACACAAAAAAAAAAAACCGTACCCTCCAGCTACTAATTATAATGCTAACTTGCAAAATTTCCCTGCATTTTTAAACAATGGAGAAATGATGGTGGGATGATACTTAGAAGAATGGCTTCTTGTCAGTCTCCACTGACAAAAATAGGCAACACCAAGTCAGCTACGCCTCAGCATAGTTATGTCCGTAGCAGCCATATTTGGTTTCAGTAGGCACATACACACGTTATCACAATTATGGTGAAACGCTGAAAACCTGCAAAGGATTGTCAACATACTGGTTAATTGAAAAGCTCTGAGGCATACTTCTTGGAACTAGCCAGTTTCCTGTGCCCACGCATAGACAAGTATATAGAACCATGGTGGATTCCCAGCTCATGAAGCAAAGGATTCTTAAAGGAACGGGATTACCATGCGGATCCTGTTTAATTCTCTGAAACAGATCCGCAGTTTTCACCTGCCATACTAATACCCACTTCTCCTCTCTGGGGATAATAAAAACCAACCGGGGAACTGACAGAGGGCCTGACCAACACATCCACACCGACCCCACAGGAAAAAAACAAAAAAAACCACCGTAGCCTCCAGCTACTAATTATAATGCTAACTTGCAAAATTTTCCTGCATTTTTAAACAATGGAAAAATGATGGTGAGATGATACTTACAAGAATGGATTCTTGTCAGTCTCCACTAACAAAAATAGGCAAAACCAAGTCAGCTACGCCTCAGCGTAGTTATGTCCGTCGCAGCCTTCTTGGGTTTCAGGAGGCACAAACAAAGGTTCTCACAATTATGGTGAAACGCTGAACACCTGCAAATAATTTTCAACGTACTGCTTAATTGAAAAGCTCTGCGGCATACTTCTTGGAACAAGCCAGTTACCTGTTCCCCCGCAAACAGGAGTATATAGAACCATGGTGGATTTCCAGCTGATGAAGTAAAGGATTATTAAAGGAACGGGATGACCATGGGGATCATCGTTAATTCTCTGAAACAGAATCCGCCCTTTTCACCTGCCAAACACATGCCCACTTCTCCTCTCTGGGGATAACAAAAACTATCCAGCGAACTGAGAGAGGGCCTGACCCCCACCATCCACATCGACCACACAAAAAAAAACCTTACCCTCCAGCTACTAATTATAATGCTAACTTGCAAAATTTCCCTGCATTTTAAAACAATGGAAAAATGGTGGTGGGATGATACTTAGAAGAATAGCTTCTTGTCAGTCTCCACTAACAAAAATAGGCAACACCAAGTCAGCTACTCCTCTGCATAGTTATGTCCATCGCAGCCTTCTTGGGTTTCAGGAGGCACAAACAAAGGTTCTCACAATTATGGTGAAACGCTGAACACCTGCAAATAATTTTCAACGTAGTGGTTAATTGAAAAGCTCTGCGGCATACTTCTTGGAACAAGGCAGTTACCTGTTCCCACGCAAAGAGGAGTATTGAGAACCATGGTGGATTTCCAGCTGATTAAGTAAAGGATTACTAAAGGAAAGGGATGACCATGGGGATCATCGTTAATTCTCTGAAACAGAATCCACCCCTTTCACCTGCCAAACACATGCCCACTTCTCCTCTCTGGGGATAATAAAACTAACCAGCGAACTGACAGAGGGCCTGACCCCCCCCCATCCACATCGACCACACACACAAAAAAAAACCGTAGCCTCCTGCTACTAATTATAATGCTAACTTGCAAAATTTCCCTGCATTTAAAAACAATGGAAAAATGGTGGTGGGATGATACTTAGAAGAATGGCTTCTTGTCAGTCTCCACTATCAAAAATAGGCAAAACCAAGTCAGCTACTCCTCAGCATAGTTATGACCGTCGCAGGCTTCTTGGGTTTCAGGAGGCAAAAACAAACGTCATCACAATTATGGTGAAACGCTGAACACCTGCAAATAAATTTCAACGTAGTGGTTAATTGAAAAACTCTGTGGCATACTTCTTGGAGCAAGCCAGTTACCTGTTCCCACGCAAAGAAGAGTATACAGAACCATGGTGGATTTCCAGCTGATGAAGTAAAGGATTATTAAAGGAACGGGATGACCATGGGGATCATCGTTAATTCTCTGAAACAGAATCCGCCCTTTTCACCTGCCAAACAGATGCCCACTTCTCCTCTCTGGGGATAATAAAAACTAACCAGCGAACTGACAGAGGGCCTGACCACCCCCCCATCCACATCGACCCCACACAAAAAAAAAAACCGTACCCTCCAGCTACTAATTATAATGCTAACTTGGAAAATTTCCCTGCATTTTAAAACAATGGAAAAATGGTGGTGGGATCATACTTAGAAGAATGGCTTCTTGTCAGTCTCCAGAAACAAAAATAGGCAACACCAAGTCAGCTACTCCTCAGCATAGTTATGTCCGTCGCAGCCTTCTTGGGTTTCAGGGGGACATACAAACGTTATCAAAATTATGGTGAAACGCTGAAAACCTGCAAATAATTTTCAACTACTGGTTAATTTGAAAACTCTCCAGCATACTTCTTGGAACAAGCCAGGTACCTGTGCCCACGCATAGAGGAGTATATAGAAACATGGTGGAATCTCAGCTGATGAAGCAAAGGATTCTTAAAGGAATGAGATGACCATGGGGATCCTGTTTAATTCTCTGAAACAGAATCCCCACTTTTCACCTGCCAAACACATGCCCACTACTCTTCTCTGGGGATATTAAAAACAAACCAGCGATCTGACAGAGGGCCTGAACACCCATCCTGACCGACCCCACAAAACAAAAAAGTACCCTCCAGCTACTAATTATAATGCCAATTTGCAAAATTTCCCTGCATTTTTAAACAATGGAGAAATGATGGTGGGATGATACTTAGAAGAATGGCTTCTTGTCAGTCTCCACTGACAAAAATAGGCAACACCAAGTCAGCTACGCCTCAGCATAGTTATGTCCGTAGCAGCCATATTTGGTTTCAGTAGGCACATACACACGTTATCACAATTATGGTGAAACGCTGAAAACCTGCAAAGGATTGTCAACATACTGGTTAATTGAAAAGCTCTGAGGCATACTTCTTGGAACAAGCCAGTTACCTGTTCCCACGCAAAGAGGAGTATATAGAACCATGGTGGATTCCCAGCTCATGAGGCAAAGGATTCTTAAAGGAACGGGATTACCATGCGGATCCTGTTTAATTCTCTGAAACAGATCCGCAGTTTTCACCTGCCATACTAATACCCACTTCTCCTCTCTGGGGATAATAAAAACAAACCAGCGAACTGACAGAGGGCCTGACCAACACATCCACACCGACACGACAGGAAAAAAAAAAAAAAAAAAACAACACCGTAGCCTCCAGCTACTAATTATAATGCTACCTTGCAAAATTTTCCTGCATTTTTAAACAATGGAAAAATGATGGTGAGATGATACTTACAAGAATGGATTCTTGTCAGACTCCACTAACAAAAATAGGCAAAACAAAGTCAGCTACGCCTCAGCATAGTTATGTCAGTCGCAGCCTTCTAGGGTTTCGGGAGGCACAAACAAAGGTTCTCACAATTATGGTGAAACGCTGAACACCTGCAAATAATTTTCAACGTACTGCTTCATTGAAAAGCTCTGCGGCATACTTCTTGGAACAAGCCAGTTACCTGTTCCCCCGCAAACAGGAGTATATAGAACCATGGTGGATTTCCAGCTGATGAAGTAAAGGATTATTAAAGGAACGGGATGACCATGGGGATCATCGTTAATTCTCTGAAACAGAATCCGCCCTTTTCACCTGCCAAACACATGCCCGCTTCTCCTCTCTGGGGATAATAAAAACTAACCAGCGAACTGACAGAGGGACTGACACCCCCATCCACGTCTACGACACACACAAAAAAAAAAACGTACCCTCAAGCTACTAATTATAATGCTAACTTGCAAAATTTCCCTGCATTTTAAAACAATGGAAAAATGGTGGTGGGATGATACTTAGAAGAATGGCTTCTTGTCAGTCTCCACTAACAAAAATAGGCAACACCAAGTCAGCTACTCCTCAGCATAGTTATGTCCGTCGCAGCCTTCTTGGGTTTCAGGAGGCACAAACACACGTTATCACAATTATGGTGAAACGCTGAACACCTGCAAATAATTTTCAACGTACTGGTTAATTGAAAAGCTCTGCGGCATACTTCTTGGAACAAGGCAGTTACCTGTTCCCACGCAAAGAGGAGTATATAGAACCATGGTGGATTTCCAGCTGATGAAGTAAAGGATTATTAAAGGAACGGGATGACCATGGGGATCATCGTTAATTCTCTGAAACAGAATCCGCCCTTTTCACCTGCCAAACAGATGCCCACTTCTCCTCTCTGGGGATAATAAAAACTAACCAGCGAACTGACAGAGGGCCTGACCACCCCCCCATCCACATCGACCCCACACAAAAAAAAAAACCGTACCCTCCAGCTACTAATTATAATGCTAACTTGGAAAATTTCCCTGCATTTTAAAACAATGGAAAAATGGTGGTGGGATCATACTTAGAAGAATGGCTTCTTGTCAGTCTCCAGAAACAAAAATAGGCAACAACAAGTCAGCTACTCCTCAGCATAGTTATGTCCGTCGCAGCCTTCTTGGGTTTCAGGAGGGACATACAAACGTTATCAAAATTATGGTGAAACGCTGAAAACCTGCAAATAATTTTCAACTACTGGTTAATTTGAAAACTCTCCAGCATACTTCTTGGAACAAGCCAGGTACCTGTGCCCACGCATAGAGGAGTATATAGAAACATGGTGGAATCTCAGCTGATGAAGCAAAGGATTCTTAAAGGAATGAGATGACCATGGGGATCCTGTTTAATTCTCTGAAACAGAATCCCCACTTTTCACCTGCCAAACACATGCCCACTACTCTTCTCTGGGGATATTAAAAACAAACCAGCGATCTGACAGAGGGCCTGAACACCCATCCTGACCGACCCCACAAAACAAAAAAGTACCCTCCAGCTACTAATTATAATGCCAATTTGCAAAATTTCCCTGCATTTTTAAACAATGGAGAAATGATGGTGGGATGATACTTAGAAGAATGGCTTCTTGTCAGTCTCCACTGACAAAAATAGGCAACACCAAGTCAGCTACGCCTGAGCATAGTTATGTCCGTAGCAGCCATATTTGGTTTCAGTAGGCACATACACACGTTATCACAATTATGGTGAAACGCTGAAAACCTGCAAAGGATTGTCAACATACTGGTTAATTGAAAAGCTCTGAGGCATACTTCTTGGAACAAGCCAGTTACCTGTTCCCACGCAAAGAGGAGTATATAGAACCATGGTGGATTCCCAGCTCATGAGGCAAAGGATTCTTAAAGGAACGGGATTACCATGCGGATCCTGTTTAATTCTCTGAAACAGATCCGCAGTTTTCACCTGCCATACTAATACCCACTTCTCCTCTCTGGGGATAATAAGAACAAACCGGGGAACTGACAGAGGGCCTGACCAACACATCCACACCGACACCACAGGAAAAAAAAAAAAAAAAAACAACACCGTAGCCTCCAGCTACTAATTATAATGCTACCTTGCAAAATTTTCCTGCATTTTTAAACAATGGAAAAATGATGGTGAGATGATACTTACAAGAATGGATTCTTGTCAGACTCCACTAACAAAAATAGGCAAAACCAAGTCAGCTACGCCTCAGCATAGTTATGTCAGTCGCAGCCTTCTAGGGTTTCGGGAGGCACAAACAAAGTTTCTCACAAATATGTTGAAACGCTGAACACCTGCAAATAATTTTCAACGTACTGCTTAATTGAAAAGCTCTGCGGCATACTTCTTGGAACAAGCCAGTTACCTGTTCCCCCGCAAACAGGAGTATATAGAACCATGGTGGATTTCCAGCTGATGAAGTAAAGGATTATTAAAGGAACGGGATGACCATGGGGATCATCGTTAATTCTCTGAAACAGAATCCGCCCTTTTCACCTGCCAAACACATGCCCGCTTCTCCTCTCTGGGGATAATAAAAACTAACCAGCGAACTCACAGAGGGACTGACACCCCCATCCACGTCTACGACACACACACAAAAAAAAACGTACCCTCCAGCTACTAATTATAATGCTAACTTGCAAAATTTCCCTGCATTTTAAAACAATGGAAAGATGGTGGTGGGATGATACTTAGAAGAATGGCTTCTTGTCAGTCTCCACTAACAAAAATAGGCAACACCAAGTCAGCTACTCCTCAGCATAGTTATGTCCGTCGCAGCCTTCTTGGGTTTCAGGAGGCACAAACACACGTTATCACAATTATGGTGAAACGCTGAACACCTGCAAATAATTTTCAACGTACTGGTTAATTGAAAAGCTCTGCGGCATACTTCTTGGAACAAGCCAGTTACCTGTTCCCACGCAAAGAGGAGTATATAGAACCATGGTGGATTTCCAGCTGATGAAGTAAAGGATTATTAAAGGAACGGGATGACCATGGGGATCATCGTTAATTCTCTGAAACAGAATCCGCCCTTTTCACCTGCCAAACACATGTCCACTTCTCCTCTCTGGGGATAATAAAAACTAACCAGCGAACTGACAGAGGGCCTGACCCCCACCCCCATCCACATCGACCACACACACAAAAAAAAAAAAAACGTACCCTCCAGCTACTAATTATAATGCTAACTTGCAAAATTTCCCTGCATTTTAAAACAATGGAAAAATGGTGGTGGGATGATACTTAGAAGAATGTCTTCTTGTCAGTCTCCACTAACAAAAATAGGCAACACCAAGTCAGCTACTCCTCAGCATAGTTATGTCCGTCGCAGCCTTCTTGGGTTTCAGGAGGCACAAACAAACGTTATCACAATTATGGTGAAACGCTGAACACCTGCAAATAATTTTCAACGTACTGGTTAATTTGAAAACTCTCCAGCATAATTCTTGAAACAAGCCAGGTACCTGTGCCCACGCATAGAGGAGTATATAGAAACATGGTGGAATCCCAGCTGATGAAGCAAAGGATTCTTAAAGGAATGAGATGACCATGCGGATCCTGTTTAATTCTCTGAAACAGAATCCGCACTTTTCACCTGCCAAACACATGCCCACTACTCTTCTCTGGGGATAATAAAAACAAACCAGCGATCTGACAGAGGGCCCGAACAGCCATCCTGACCGACCCCACAAAACAAAAAAGTACCCTCCAGCTACTAATTATAATGCCAATTTGCAAAATTTCCCTGTATTTTTAAACAATGGAGAAATCATGGTGGGATGATACTTAGAAGAATGGCTTCTTGTCAGTCTCCACTGACAAAAATAGGCAACACCAAGTCAGCTACGCCTCGGCATAGTTATGTCCGTAGCAGCCATATTTGGTTTCAGTAGGCACATACACACGTTATCACAATTATGGTGAAACGCTGAAAACCTGCAAAGGATTGTCAACATACTGGTTAATTGAAAAGCTCAGAGGCATACTTCTTGGAACAAGCCAGTTACCTGTTCCCACGCAAAGAGGAGTATATAGAACCGTGGTGGATTCCCAGCTCATGAAGCAAAGGATTCTTAAAGGAACGGGATTACCATGCGGATCCTGTTTAATTCTCTGAAACAGATCCGCAGTTTTCACCTGCCATACTAATACCCACTTCTCCTCTCTGGGGATAATAAAAACAAACCAGCGAACTGACAGAGGGCCTGACCAACGCATCCACACCGACCCGACAGGAAAAAAAAAAAAAACACACCGTACCCTCCACCTACTAATTATAATGCTAACTTGCAAAATTTTCCTGCATTTTTAAATAATGGAAAAATGATGGTGAGATGATACTTACAAGAATGGATTCTAGTCTGACTCCACTAACAAAAATAGGCAAAACTAAGTCAGCTACGCCTCAGCATAGTTATGTCCGTCGCAGCCTTCTTGGGTTTCAGGAAGCACAAACAAACGTTATCACAATTATGGTGAAAGGCTGAACACCTGCAAATAATTTTCAACGTACTGGTTAATTGAAAAGCTCTGCGGCATACTTCTTGGAACAAGCCAGTTACCTGTTCCCACGCAAAAAGGAGTATATAGAACCATGGTGGATTTCCAGCTGATGAAGTAAAGGATTATTAAAGGAACGGGATGACCATGGGGATCATCGTTAATTCTCTGAAACAGAATCCGCCCTTTTCACCTGCCAAATACATGTCCACTTCTCCTCTCTGGGGATAATAAAAACTAACCAGCGAACTGACAGAGGGCCTGACCCCCACCCCCATCCACATCGACCACACACACAAAAAAAAAAACCGTACCCTCCAGCTACTAATTATAATGCTAACTTGCAAAATTTCCCTGCATTTTAAAAAAATGGAAAAATGGTGGTGGGATGATACTTAGAAGAATGGCTTCTTGTCAGTCTCCACTAACAAAAATAGGCAACACCAAGTCAGCTACTCCTCAGCATAGTTATGTCCGTCGCAGCCTTCTTGGGTTTCAGGAGGCACAAACAAACGTTATCACAATTATGGTGAAACGCTGAACACCTGCAAATAATTTTCAACGTACTGGTTAATTTGAAAACTCTCCAGCATGATTCTTGAAACAAGCCAGGTACCTGTGCCCACGCATAGAGGAGTATATAGAAACATGGTGGAATCCCAGCTGATGAAGCAAAGGATTCTTAAAGGAATGAGATGACCATGCGGATCCTGTTTAATTCTCTGAAACAGAATCCGCACTTTTCACCTGCCAAACACATGCCCACTACTCTTCTCTGGGGATAATAAAAACAAACCAGCGATCTGACAGAGGGCCTGAACACCCATCCTGACCGACCCCACAAAACAAAAAAGTACCCTCCAACTACTAATTATAATGACACTTTGCAAAATTTCCCTGCATTTTTATACAATGGAGAAATGATGGTGGGATGATACTTAGAAGAACGGCTTCTTGTCAGTCTCCACTGACAAAAATAGGCAACACCAAGTCAGCTACGCCTCAGCATAGTTATGTCCGTAGCAGCCATATTTGGTTTCAGTAGGCACATACACACGTTATCACAATTATGGTGAAACGCTGAAAACCTGCAAAGGATTGTCAACATACTGGTTAATTGAAAAGCTCTGAGGCATACTTCTTGGAACAAGCAAGTTACCTGTTCCCACGCAAGGAGGAGTATATAGAACCATGGTGGATTCCCAGCTCATGAAGCAAAGGATTCTTAAAGGAACGGGATTACCATGCGGATCCTGTTTAATTCTCTGAAACAGATCCGCAGTTTTCACCTGCCATACTAATACCCACTTCTCCTCTCTGGGGATAATAAAAACAAACCAGCGAACTGACAGAGGGCCTGACCAACAAATCCACACCGACCCCACAGGAAAAAAAAAAAAAACACCGTAGCCTCCAGCAACTAATTATAATGCTAACTTGCAAAATTTTCCTGCATTTTTAAACAATGGAAAACTGATGGTGAGATGATACTTAGAAGAATGGATTATTGTCAGTCTCCACTAACAAAAATAGGCAAAACCAAGTCAGCTACGCCTCAGCATAGTTATGTCCGTCGCAGCCTTCTTGGGTTTCAGGAGGCACAAACAAACGTTATCACAATTATGGTGAAACGCTGAACACCTGCAAATAATTTTCAACGTACTGGTTAATTGAAAAGCTCTGCGGCATACTTCTTGTAACAAGCCAGTTACTTGTTCCCACGCAAAGAGGAGTATATAGAACCATGGTGGATTTCCAGCTGATGAAGTAAAGGAATATTAAAGAAACGGGATGACCATGGGGATCATCGTTAATACTCTGAAACAGAATCCGCCCTTTTCACCTGCCAAACACATGCCCACTTCTCCTCTCTGGGGATAATAAAAACTAACCAGCGAACTGACAGAGGGCCTGACCCTCACCATCCACATCGACCACACACAAAAAAAAAAACCGTACCCTCCAGCTACTAATTATAATGCTAACTTGCAAAATTTCCCTGCATTTTAAAACAATGGAAAAATGGTGGTGGGATGATACTTAGAAGAATGGCTTCTTGTCAGTCTCCCCTAACAAAAATAGGCAACACCAAGTCAGCTACTCCTCAGCATAGTTATGTCCGTCGCAGCCTTCTTGGGTTTCAGGAGGCACAAACAAAGGTTCTCACAATTATGGTGAAACGCTGAACACCTGCAAATAATTTTCAACGTAGAGCTTAATTGAAAAGCTCTGCGGCATACTTCTTGGAACAAGCCAGTTACCTGTTCCCACGCAAACAGGAGTATAGAAAACCATGGTGGATTTCCAGCTGATGAACTAAAGGATTATTAAAGGAACGGGATGACCATGGGGATCATCGTTAATTCTCTGAAACAGAATCCGCCCTTTTCACCTGCCAAACACATGCCCACTTCTCCTCTCTGGGGATAATAAAAACTAACCAGCGAACTGACAGAGGGCCTGACCCCCACCATCCACATCGACCACACACAAAAAAAAAACCGTACCCTCCAGCTACTAATTATAATGCTAACTTGCAAAATTTCCCTGCATTTTAAAACAATGGAAAAATGGTGGTGGGATGATACTTAGAAGAATGGCTTCTTGTCAGTCTCCACTAACAAATATAGGCAACACCAAGTCAGCTACTCCTCAGCATAGTTATGTCCGTCGCAGCCTTCTTGGGTTCAGGAGGCACAAACAAAGGTTCTCACAATTATGGTGAAACGCTGAACACCTGAAAATAACTTTCAACGTACTGGTTAATTGAAAAACTCTGCGGCATACTTCTTGGAACAAGCCAGTTACCTGTTCCCACGCAAAGAGGAGTATAGAGAACCATGGCGGATTTCCAGCTGATGAAGTAAAGGATTTTTAAAGGAACGGGATGACCATGGGGATCATCGTTAATTCTCTGAAACAGAATCCGCCCTTTTCACCTGCCAAACACATGCCCACTTCTCCTCTCTGGGGATAATAAAAACTAACCAGCGAACTGACAGTGGGCCTGACCCCCCCATCCACATCGACCACACACAAAAAAAAAAAAACCGTACCCTCCAGCTAGTAATTATAATGCTAACTTGAAAAATTTCCCTGCATTTTAAAACAATGGAAAAATGGTGGTGGGATGATACTTAGAAGAATGGCTTGTAGTCAGTCTCCACTAACAAAAATAGGCAACACCAAGTCAGCTACTCCTCAGCATAGTTATGTCCGTCACAGCCTTCTTGGGTTTCAGGAGGCACAAACACGCGTTATCACAATTATGGTGAAACGCTGAACACCTGCAAATAATTTGCAACGTAGTGGTTAATTGAAAAGCTCTGCGGCATACTTCTTGGAACAAGGCAGTTACCTGTTCCCACGCAAACAGGAGTATATAGAACCATGGTGGATTTCCAGCTGATGAAGTAAAGGATTATTAAAGGAACGGGATGACCATGGGGATCATCATTAATTCTGTGAAACAGAATCCACCCTTTTCACCTGCCAAACACATGCCCACTTCTCCTCTCTGGGGATAATAAAAACTAACCAGCGAACTGACATAGGGCCTGACCCCCCCATCCACATCGACCACACACACAAAAAAACAACCGTACCCTCCAGCTACTAATTATAATGCTAACTTGCAAAATTTCCCTGCATTTTAAAACAATGGAAAAATGGTGGTGGGATCATACTTAGAAGAATGGCTTCTTGTCAGTCTCCACTAACAAAAATAGGCAACACCAAGTCAGCTACTTCTCAGCATAGCTATGTCCATCGCAGCCTTCTTGGGTTTCTGGAGGCACAAACAAAGGTTCTCACAATTATGGTAAAACGCTGAACACCTGCAAATAATTTTCAACGTAGTGGTTAATTGAAAAGCTCTGCGACATACTTCTTGGAACAAGGCAGTTACCTATTGCCACGCAAAGAGTAGTATATAGAACCATGGTGGATTTCCAGCTGATGAAGTAAAGGATTATTAAAGGAACGGGATGACCATGGGGATCATCGTTAATTCTCTGAAACAGAATCCGCCCTTTTCACCTGCCAAACACATGCCCACTTCTCCTCTCTGGGGATAATAAAAACTAACCAGCGAACTGACAGAGGGCCTGACCCCCCCCATCCACATCGACCACACACACAAAAAAAAACCGTACCCTCCAGCTACTAATTATAATGCTAACTTGCAAAATTTCCCTGCATTTTAAAACAATGGAAAAATGGTGGTGGGATCATACTTAGAAGAATGGCTTCTTCTCTGTCTCCACTAACAAAAATAGGCAACACCAAGTCAGCTACTCCTCAGCATAGTTATGTCCATCGCAGCATTCTTGGGTTTCAGGAGGGACATACAAACGTTATCAAAATTATGGTGAAACGCTGAAAACCTGCAAATAATTTTCAACGTACTGGTTAATTTGAAAACTCTCCAGCATACTTCTTGGAACAAGCCAGGTACCTGTGCCCACGCATAGAGGAGTATATAGAAACATGGTGGAATCCCAGCTGATGAAGCAAAGGATTCTTAAAGGAATGAGATGACCATGCGGATCCTGTTTAATTCTCTGAAACAGAATCCGCACTTTTCACCTGCCAAACACATGCCCACTTCTCCTCTCTGGGCATAATAAAAACTAACCAGCGAACTGACAGAGGGCCTGACCCCCAGCATCCACATCGACCACACAAAAAAAAAAAAACCGAACCCTCCAGCTACTAATTATAATGCTAACTTGCAAAATTTCCCTGCATTTTAAAACAATGGAAAAATGGTGGTGGGATCATACTTAGAAGAATGGCTTCTTGTCAGTCTCCACTAACAAAAATAGGCAACACCAAGTCAGCTACTCCTCAGCATAGTTATGTCCGTCGCAGCCTTCTTGGGTTTCAGGAGGCACAAACAAAGGTTCTCACAATTATGGTGAAACGCTGAACACCAGCAAATAATTTTCAACGTAGTGGTTAATTGAAAAGCTCTGCGGCATACTTCTTGGAACAAGGCAGTTATCTGTTCCCGCGCTAAGAGGAGTATATAGAACCATGGTGGATTTCCAGCTGATGAAGTAAAGGATTATTAAAGGAACGGGATGACCATGGGGATCATCGTTAATTCTCTGAAACAGAATCCGCCCTTTTCACCTGCCAAACACATGCCCACTTCTCCTCTCTGGGGATAGTAAAAACTAACCAGCGAACTGACAGAGGGCCTGACCCCCCCCATCCACATCGACCACACACACACAAAAAAAACCGTACCCTCCAGCTACTAATCATAATGCTAACTTGCAAAATTTCCCTGCATTTTAAAACAATGGAAAAATGGTGGTGGGATCATACTTAGAAGAATGGCTTCTTGTCTGTCTCCACTAACAAAAATAGGCAACACCAAGTCAGCTACTCCTCAGCATAGTTATGTCCGTCGCAGCCTTCTTGGGTTTCAGGAGGGACATACAAACGTTATCACAATAATGGTGAAACGCTGAAAACCTGCAAATAATTTTCAACGTACTGGTTAATTTGAAAACTCTCCAGCAGAATTCTTGGAACAAGCTAGGTACCTGTGCCCACGCATAGAGGAGTATATAGAAACATGGTGGAATCCCAGCTGATGAAGCAAAGGATTCTTAAAGGAATGAGATGACCATGCGGATCCTGTTTAATTCTCTGAAACAGAATCCGCACTTTTCACCTGCCAAACACATGCCCACTACTCTTCTCTGGGGATAATAAAAACAAACCAGCGATCTGACAGAGGGGCTGAACACCCATCCTGACCGACCCCACAAAACAAAAAAGTACCCTCCAGCTACTAATTATAACGCCAATTTGCAAAATTTCCCTGCATTTTTAAACAATGGAGAAATGATGGTGGGATGATACTTAGAAGAATGGCTTCTTGTCAGTCTCCACTGACAAAAATAGGCAACACCAAGTCAGCTACGCCTCAGCATAGTTATGTCCGTAGCAGCCATATTTGGTTTCGGTAGGCACATACACACGTTATCACAATTATGGTGAAACGCTGAAAACCTGCAAAGGATTGTCAACATACTGGTAAATTGAAAAGCTCTGAGGCATACTTCTTGGAACTAGCCAGTTTCCTGTGCCCACGCATAGACAAGTATATAGAACCATGGTGGATTCCCAGCTCATGAAGCAAAGGATTCTTAAAGGAACGGGATTACCATGCGGATCCTGTATAATTCTCTGAAACAGATCCGCAGTTTTCACCTGCCATACTAATACCCACTTCTCCTCTCTGGGGATAATAAAAACCAACCGGGGAACTGACAGAGGGCCTGACGAACACATCCACACCGACCCCACAGGAAAAAAAAAAAAAAAAAAACACCGTAGCCTCCAGCTATTAATTATAATGCTAACTTGCAAAATTTTCCTGCATTTTTAAACAATGGAAAAATGATGGTGAGATGATACTTACAAGAATGGATCCTTGTCAGTCTCCACTAACAAAAATAGGCAAAACCAAGTCAGCTACGCCTCAGCATAGTTATGTCCGTCGCAGCCTTCTTGGGTTTCAGGAGGCACAAACAACGGTTCTCACAATTATGGTGAAATGCTGAACACCTGCAAATAATTTTCAACGTAGTGGTTAATTGAAAAGCTCTGCGGCATACTTCTTGGAACAAGCCAGTTACCTTTTCCCACGCAAAGAGGAGTATAGAGAACCATGGTGGATTTCCAGCTGATGAAGTAAAGGATTATTAAAGGAACGGGATTACCATGGGGATCATCGTTAATTCTCTGAAACAGTATCCGCCCTTTTCACCTGCCAAACACATGCCCACTTCTCCTCTCTTGGGATAATAAAAACTAACCAGCGAACTGACAGAGGGCCTGACCCCCCCCCATCCACATCGACCACACACAAAAAAAAAAAACCGTACCCTCCAGCTACTAATTATAATGCTAACTTGCAAAATTTCCCTGCATTTTAAAACAATGGAAAAATGGTGGTGGGATGATACTTAGAAGAATGGCTTCTTGTCAGTCTCCACTAACAAAAATAGGCAACACCAAGTCAGCTACTCCTCAGCATAGTTTTGTCCGTCGCAGCCTTCTTGGGTTTCAGGAGGCACAAACAAAGTTTCTCACAATTATGGTAAAACGCTGAACACCTGCAAATAATTTTCAACGTAGTGGTTAATTGAAAAGCTCTGCGGCATACTTCTTGGAACAAGGCAGTTACCTTTTCCCACGCAAAGAGGAGTATAGATAACCATGGTGGATTTCCAGCTGATGAAGTAAAGGATTATTAAAGGAACGGGATGACCATGGGGATCATCGTTAATTCTCTGAAACAGAATCCGCCCTTTTCACCTGCCAAACACATGCCCACTTCTCCTCTCTTGGGATAATAAAAACTAACCAGCGAACTGAAAGAGGGCCTGACCCCCACCATCCACATCGAACACACACAAAAAAAAACCGTACCCTTCAGCTACTAATTATAATGCTAACTTGCAAAATTTCCCTGCATTTTAAAACAATGGAAAAATGGTGGTGGGATGAGACTTAGAAGAATTGCTTCTTGTCAGTCTCCACTAACAAAAATAGGCAACACCAAGTCAGCTACTCCTCAGCATAGTTATGTCCGTCGCAGCCTTCTTGGGTTTCAGGAGGCACAAACAAAGGTTCTCACAATTATGGTGAAACGCTGAACACCTGCAAATAATTTTCAACGTAGTGGTTAATTGAAAAGCTCTGCGGCATACTTCTTGGAACAAGCCAGTTACCTGTTCCCACGCAAAGAGGAGTATAGAGAACCATGGTGGATTTCCAGCTGATGAAGTAAAGGATTATTAAAGGAAAGGGATGACCATGGGGATCATAGTTAATTCTCTGAAACAGAATCCGCCCTTTTCACCTGCCAAACACATGCCCACTTCTCCTCTCTGGGGATAATAAAAACTAACCAGCGAACTGACAGTGGGCCTGACCACCCCCATCCACATCCACCACACACACAAAAAAAACGTACCCTCCAGCTACTAATTATAATGCTAACTTGCAAAATTTCCCTGCATTTTAAAACAATGGAAAAATGGTGGTGGGATGAGACTTAGAAGAATGGCTTCTTGTCAGTCTCCACTAACAAAAATAGGCAACACCAAGTCAGCTACTCCTCAGCATAGTTATGTCTGTCGCAGCCTTCTTGGGTTTCAGGAGGCACAAACAGAGGTTCTCACAATTATGGTGAAACGCTGAACACCTGCAAATAATTTTCAACGTAGTGGTTAATTGAAAAGCTCTGCAGCATACTTCTTGGAACAAGCCAGTTACCTGTTCCCAGGCAAAGAGGAGTATAGAGAACCATGGTGGATTTCCAGCTGATGAAGTAAAGGATTATTAAAGGATAGGGATGACCATGGGGATCATCGTTAATTCTCTGAAACAGAATCCGCCCTTTTCACCTGCCAAACACATGCCCACTTCTCCTCTCTGGGGATAATAAAAACTAACCAGCGAACTGACAGAGGGCCTGACCCCCCCCCATCCACATCGACCACACACACAAAAAAAAAAACTGTACCCTCCAGCTACTAATTATAATGCTAACTTGAAAAATTTCCCTGCATTTTAAAACAATGGAAAAATGGTGGTGGGATGATACTTAGAAGAATGGCTTCTTGTCAGTCTCCACTAACAAAAATAGGCAACACCAAGTCAGCTACTCCTCAGCATAGTTATGTCCGTCGCAGCCTTCTTGGGTTTCAGGAGGCACAAACAAAGGTTCTCACAATTATGGTGAAACGCTGAACACCTGCAAATAATTTTCAACGTAGTGGTTAATTGAAAAGCTCTGCGGCATACTTCTTGGAACAAGCCAGTTACCTGTTCCCACGCAAAGAGGAGTATAGAGAACCATGGTGGATTTCCAGCTGATGAAGTAAAGGATTATTAAAGGAAAGGGATGACCATGGGGATCATAGTTAATTCTCTGAAACAGAATCCGCCCTTTTCACCTGCCAAACACATGCCCACTTCTCCTCTCTGGGGATAATAAAAACTAAACAGCGAACTGACAGAGGGCCTGACCCCCCCCATCCACATCGACCACACACACACAAAAAAACCGTACCCTCCAGCTACTAATTATAATGCTAACTTGCAAAATTTCCCTGCATTTTAAAACAATGGAAAAATGGTGGTGGGATGAGACTTAGAAGAATGCCTTCTTCTCAGACTCCACTAACAAAAATAGGCAACACCAAGTCAGCTACTCCTCAGCATAGTTATGTCCGTCGCAGCCTTCTTGGGTTTCAGGAGGCACAAACAAATGTTCTCACAGTTATGGTAAAACGCTGAACACCTGCAAATAATTTTCAACGTAGTGGTTAATTGAAAAGCTCTGCGGCATACTTCTTGGAACAAGGCAGTTACCTGTTCCCACGCAAAGAGGAGTATAGAGAACCATGGTGGATTTCCAGCTGATGAAGTAAAGGATTATTAAAGGAACGGGATGACCATGGGGATCATCGTTAATTCTCTGAAACAGAATCCGCCCTTTTCACCTGCCAAACACATGCCCACTTCTCCTCTCTGGGGATAATAAAAACTAACCAGCGAACTGACAGAGGGTCTGACCCCCCCATCCACATCGACCACACACACACAAAAAAAAAAAGCGTACCCTCCAGCTACTAATTATAATGCTAACTTGCAAAATTTCCCTGCATTTTAAAACAATGGAAAAATGGTGGTGGGATGATACTTAGAAGAATGGCTTCTTGTCAGTCTCCACTAACAAAAATAGGCAACACCAAGTCAGCTACGCCTCAGCATAGTTATGCCCATGGCAGCCATGTTGGGTTTAAGGAGGCATATACAAACTTTATCATAATTATGTTGAAACGTGCTGAAAACCCGGCAAATAATTCTCAACGTACTGTTTAATTCAAAAGCTCTGTGGCATACTTCTTGGAAGAAGCCTGTTACCTGGGCCCACGCATAGAGGGGTCTAGAGAACCATGGTGGATTCCAAGGTGATGAATCTAAGGATTCTTAAAGGAACAGGCTGAAAAGTGCAGATCCTGACTGAAACAGGATTCGGACTTTTTGCCTGCAACACACATGCCCACTTCTCCTCTCTAGGGATAACAAAAACAACCCATCGGATTGACAGATGGCCTGCCCCCGCCCCCCACCACCCCACACAAAATCGTGCCCTCCAGCGACTGATCCTTATGCTATCTGGCAATACGTCCTCTGCCTTTTAAAATAATGGAGATAGAATGGTGGAATTATACCTAAAAGACTGGCTTATTGCCAGACTGCCATACCAAGTATTGGCAACAGCAAGTCACCTAGGCCTCAGCACACGTTTGTCCCTGGCAGCCATCTTGGGTTTAAGGAGGCACAGATGAACCTTATCACAATTATGGTGAAAGGTGCTGCAAAAGCGGTCAAGTAATTCTCATGGTAGTGGTTACTTGAAAAGGTCTGCGGCATAATTCTTTGAACTAGCCAGTTAACTGGGCCCACGCATAGAGCAGTCTAGAGGCCCATGGTGGATTCCCAGCTGATGAAGCAAGGGATTCTTAATGGAACGGGGTGAAAAGTGCGGTTTCTGTTTCAGTCTAAGACAGAAACGGGGTCCGAACTTTTTACCTGCCACACACATGCCCACTTCTCCGGTCTGGGGAAAATAAAAACCATCCAGCGAACTGACAGAGGGCCTGCGCCCCCCACCCACACCGACCCCACAAATAAAAATGTCCCCTCCAGCTACTAATTATTATGCTAACTTGCAAAGGTTTCCGTGCATTTTAAAATAATGGGGAAAGTATGGTGGAATGATACTTAAAAGAATGGCCTCCTTCCAGCCTCCAGTAACAAGTGTCGTGAAATCCAAGTGACCTAGGCCTCAGCATAGTTTTCTCCCTGGCAGCCATCTTGTGTTTAAGGAGGCACAGACGATCCTTATCACAATTATGGTGATATGTGCTGCAGAAACTGGCAAATAATTCTACACGTAGTGTTTATCTCAAAAGCTGTGCAGCATACATCTTGGTACAGGCCAGTTCATGGGCCCATGCATGGAGGGTTCTAAGGAACCATGGTGGATTCCCAGCTGATGAATCAAAGGATTTTTAATGGAACCGGCTGAAAAGTGCGGATACTGTTTCAGTCTAACTGAAACAGGATCCGCACATTTCACCTGCCACAAATATATCCACTTCCCTGTCTGGGCATAATAAACACAAACAACCAGACTGACAGAGGGACTGTCCCCCAAACCACCCCGATCCCACCCAAAAACGTCCCCTCCGTTGACTCATCCTTATGCTAACTGCCGAAAGTTGCTCACCTTTTAATATAAGGGAGAAAGGATGGGGCAATGATAATTAAAAGACTGGATTCTTGTCAGACTCCCGTACCAAGTATTGGCAACACCAAGCGAGAGAACCCTCAGTATAGGTTTGTCCATGGAAGCCATCTAGGGTTTAAGGAAGCACAAATGAACCTTATCAAAATTATGGTAAAAGTGCTGGAAAAGCTGGCAAATAATTTCCATGGTAGTGGTTATTTCAAATGCTCTGTGGCATACTTCTTTGAACTAGCCTGTTAAGTGGGTCCACACATAGTGGGGTGTAGAGAACTATGGTGGATTCCCAGCTGATGAAGCAAAGGATTCTTAAAGGAACAGGATGAAAAGTGCCGATCCTGTATCAGTCTAAGACTGAAACAGGATCCACACTTTTCACTTGCCACACACATGTCCACTTCTCCTCTCCGGGGATAATAAAAACAAACCACTGGACTGACAGAGGGCCTGGCTCTGCCTCTCCCACCCCACACAAAAATGTTTCCTCCAGCGACTCATCCTTAAGCTAAATGGCAATAGGTGCTCTGCCTTTTAAAATAGTTGTGAAAGGAAGGTGGAATGATACTTAAAGGAATGGCTTCTTGCCACGGACCAGTACCAATTATCGGCAACTCCAAGGGAGATTGGCCTAACCGTAGTTGTTTCTGTGGAAGCCAGCTTGGGTTTCAGGATGCACTGCCTAACCTTTTCACAATCATTGTGAAAGTTGCTGCAAAAACTGGCAAATAATACTCAATGTAGTGGTTATTTCCAAAGCTCTGCGGCATACATCTTGGAACTAGCCAGTTACCTGGACCCACACATAGAGGGGTCTCGACAGCCATGGTGGATTCCCAGCTGATGAATCAAAGGATTCGTAAAGGAACTGGCTGATATAAGGAATGATGAAGATACAGCATCTCTATGGTTCTCCTGGAGAGAGTTGGAACCCATTATATTAAGTGAAGTATCCCAAGAATGGAAAAACAAGCATCACATGTACTCACCAGAAAATTGGTTTCCTTGATCATCACCTAAATACAAATCTGGAAACGACACCAATTGGACATCAGACTGAGGTGGGGGGTGGGGGAGGGGATGGGGGTATGCCTACACAATGAGTGCATTGCGCACCGTTTGGGGAGTGGTAACACTTGAAGGTGCTGACTCAGGAAGGAGGGGTGGGGAAAAAAATATGAAACTATTGTTTTTAACTTGCACTGTTCACTTAATAATTTATCATGAACACTTCCCATATTATTTCATATCATTGTACAAGAAATAATGTATACATTATGAGGACATACTGTATCTAACAAGATATACTGTTAGACTCTTTGATTCTGTAAAATTAAATAAAAAAAAAATTCTAAATAAGGAAAAAAAAAAAAAAAAAGGAACTGGCTGAAAAGTGCGGATCCTGTTTCAGTCTAAGACTGAAACAGGATCCGTACTTTTCACCTGCCACACACATGCCCACCTCTCCTCCTTGGGCATAATAAAGACAAACCACCAGACAGACAGAGAGCCTTCCCCTCAACGCACCACCCGACCCCACTCAAAAACGTCCCCTCCAGCAACTCATTCTTATGATAACTGGAAAAAGGTGTTCTGCCTTTTAAAATGATGGAGAAAGGATGGTGGAATGACTCTTAATAACATGGCTTCTTGCCAGGCTCCAGTACCAACTATCGGCAACACCAAGTGAACTAGGCCTCAGCATACTTTTGTCCGCCCCAGCCATCTTGGGTTGAAGGAGGCACGGACCAACCTTATCACAATTATGGTGAAAGGTGGTGCAAAAACTAGCAAATAATTCTCAACGTAGTGGTTATTTCAAAAGCTCTGTGGCATACTTCTTGGAACTTGCCAGTTACCTGGGCCCACGCATAGAGGTCTTTAAAGAACCATGGTGTATTCCCAGCTGATGAATCAAACGATTCTTTTTTGTTTGTTTGTTTGTTTGTTAGCTCATTATGGGGGTACAAAAGATCAGGCTATATACATTCCCCATGCCTCCCCTTTCCCCCGATTCTGAGCTTCAATTTTGTCCATTCCCTAGTCAGTGCACATCACATTCATCATGTAGGTGTGCACCCCTCCTCTCCCCCACCCCATCCCCCCCAGTTAGAACTTGAAGGGTGTCCATTCCCCAGGCAGTGCACATCACATTCATCAAGTAGGTATACACCCATCCCTTCCACCCGGCCCCAACCTCTGTCCGATACCCAATTGGTGTTGTTCCCAAATGTGCACTCAGGGAAACCAATTTGCTGGTGAGTACATGTGGTGCTTATTTTTCCATTCTTGGGATACTTCACTTAATAGAATGGGATCCAGCTCTCTCCAGGAGAACCAAAGAGATGCCATATCGCCATTATTTCTAATAGCTGAGTAATATTCCATGGTATACATATACCACATTTTGCTAATCCATTCATGAATTGATGGGCATTTGGGTTGTTTCCACATCTTTGTGATTGTGAATTGTGCTGCTATAATCATTCAGGTGCAGGTGTCTTTTTTATAGAATGACTTTTGTTCTTCTGGGTAGATGTCCAATAATGGAATTGCTGGATCGAATGGTAGGTCTACTTGAATCTGTTTAAGGTATCTCCACATTGCTTTCCACAGGGGCTGCACTAGTTTACAGTCCCACCAGCAGTTTATGAATGTACCTATCTCGCCACACCCACACCAACATGTATAGTTTTGGGACTTTTTGATAAAGGCCATTCCTACTGGAGTTAAGTGATATCTCATTGTGGTTTTGATTTGCATTTCCCTGATGATTAGAGATGTTGAACACTTTTTCATATGTTTGTTAGCCATTTTTATATCTTCTTTTGAAAAATTTCTATTTATGTCCTTTGCCCACTTTTTGATAGGGTTGTTTGATTTTTTCTTACTGATTTTTCTGAGTTCTAAATAGATTCTTGTTATCAGTCCTTTATCTGATGTGTAGTATGCGAAAATTTTTTCCCATTCTGTAGGTTGTCCATTTACTCTCGTGACTGTTTCTTTGGCTGTGCAGAAGCTTTTTAATTTGATCAGGTCCCATTTATTTATTTTTGTTGTTGCTGTGATTGCTTTAGGGGTCTTCTTCATAAATTCTTTGCCTAGGCCAATGTCTGTAAGTGTCTTTCCTACATTTTCTTCTAGAATTCTAATAGTTTCTGACCTTAGGTTTAAGTCTGTTAACCACTGTGATTTGATTTTTGTGTGTCCTGTTTTAGTCTTCTACATGTGGATATCCAGTTTTCCCAGCACCATTTATTAAATAAGGAATCTTTTCCCCAGAGTATGTTTTTGTCTGCTTTGTCAAAGATTAGATGGCTATATGAGGATGGTTTTATATTGGGATTTTCTGTTCTGTTCCACTGGTCTGTGTCCCTGCACTTGTGCCAGTACCAGGCTGTTTTAAGAACCACAGCCTTGTAGTATAGTTTGAAGTCTGGCAAATTAATACTTCCCATTTTGTTTTTGTTGTTTAAGATTGCTTTTGCTAAACGGGGTCTTCCCTGGTTCCATACAAAGCGTAAAATTATTTTTTCTATGTCTGTGAAAAAAGATGTTGGTAATTTAATAAGGATTGCATTGAATCTGTAGATAACTTTGGGCAGTATAGACATTTTAACAATGTTGATTCTACCGATCCATGAGCATGGTATGGTTTTCCACCTATTTACATGTTCTGCAATTTCCTTCCTCAGTGTTTCATAGTTCTCCCTATAGAGGTCCTTTACCTCCTTAGTTAAATAAATTCCTAGGTATTTTATTTTCTTTGTTGCTATTTTGAAGGGTATTGAGTCCTTAATTTGGTTTTCCATTTGACTGTTATTGGCATATATGAATTCCTCTGATTTGTGTGTATTGATTTTCTATCCTGAGACTTTACTGAATTCATTGATCAATTCCAGGAGTCTCTTGGTTGAAACCTTGGGGTTTTATAGATATAACATCATATCATCAGCAAAGAGTGAGAGTTTGATCTCTTCTGTCCCTATTTCAACTCCCTTGATTCTGCTCTCTTGCCTGATAGCTCTTGCAAGGACTTCCAATACTATGTAGAAAAGTAATGGGGACAGTGGTAAGCCTTGTCTGGTTCCAGTTTGAAGTGGGAATGCTTTCAGTTTTTCCCCATTCAGTATGATGTTGGCTGAGGGTTTGTCGTATATGGCTTGTATCATTTTTATATAGGCCCCATCTATGCCTATTTTGTTAAGTGTTCTTATCATAAAAGGGTGTTGAATTTTGTCAAATGCTTTCTCTGCATCTATTGAGAGGATCATCTGATCTTTATTTTTGCTTCTATTTATGTGATGAATTACATTCCCATATGTCAAACCATCCCTGCATCTCTGGGATGAAGCCCACTTGGTCGTGATGGATTATTTTTTTGATAAGCACTTGGATTCGATTTGTTAGAATTTTATTGAGAATTTTTGCATCTATATTCATAAGAGAAATTGGTCTATAGTTCTCTGTTTTAGTTGCATCCTTTCCTGGATTTGGTATCAGGATTATGTTGGCTTGGTAAAAAGTGTTGGGGAGAATCCCATCCTTCTCTATATTGGAGAATAGTTTATGTACGATGGGCACCAGTTCTTCTTTGTAGGTATGGTAGAATTCAGGTGTGAACCCATCTGGTCCAGGGCTTTTCTTTTTGGGAAGGTTTTTTATTGCTGTTTCAATTTCAGATCTAGATATCGGTCTATTCAGGAATTCTGTGTCTTCCTGGTTGAGCCTGGGAAGGCTGTGTGTTTATAAGAATTTGTCCATTTCCTCCAGGTTTTCTAATTTGTGTGCATAAAGATTTTTGTAGAATTCATAGATGATATCATGTATCTCTGTGGCATCAGTCGTGATTACTCCTTTCGTGTTCCTGATCGAGGTTATAAGAGATTTTTCTTTTCTGCTCTTGGTTAGTTTAGCCAGAGGTGTGTCAATTTTGTTTATTTTTTCAAAGAACCAACTTTTGGTTTTATTAATCTCCGTTATGGTTTGGTTTAATCTCCCTTATGGTCCTTTTCATTTAGTTCTGATTTAATCTTAATAATTTCCTTCTGCTGGGTTTGGGTTTGGTCTCTTCTTTCTTCTCCAGCTCTTTGAGTCTATTCATTAGATTGTCTATTTGTAAGTTTTCTGTCTTTTTGGTATAGGCATTTATGGAAATAAATTTTCCTCTCAGGACTGCTTTAGCTGTGTCCCACAGATTTTGATAAGTTGTATCTCCTTTGTCGTTTAATTCAGAGAATCTTTTGATTTCTGACTTGATTTCTTCATTTATAAAATGATTGTTCAGGAGAAGGTTATTTAGCTTCCATGACTTTGAGTAGAAATGAGGATTTCTGTTAGGGTTCATTGTTACTTTTATTCCACTGTGATCCGAGAAGCTGCATGGTATTATTTCTATATTTTTAAATTTTTTAAAACATGCTTTATGTCCTAAGATATGGTCAATCTTGGAGAATGTCCCATGAGCTGATGAGAAGAACTTATATTCAGTGGTATTTGGGTAGAATGTCCTGTAGATGTCAGTCAGGCCCATTTGTTCTAGCATTCTATATACGTCCAATATTTCTTTGTTTATTTTTTGTTTGGAGGATCTGTCTTGAACTGTCAGTGGCGTGTTAAAATCTCTGGCTACTAAAGTGTTGTTATCTATCATTTGGTTCAGATCAAGTAGGGTTTGCTTTATGAATCTGGGTGCACCTAGATCGGGTGCATATATGTTAAGTATAGTTATGTCTTCTTGTTGAATTGTACCCTTCACCAGTATATAGTAACCATCTTTGTCTTTCTTTACTTTTGTTGATTTAAAAACTACGTTATCGGAGATTAGAACTGCCACGCCAGCTTTCTTTTGGGTTCCATTTGCTTGGAATATTGATTTCCACCCTTTTATTTTCAGTCTAAATGCATCCTTGCAGGTTAGATGAGTTTCCTGAAGACAGCAGATACTTGGCTTATATCTTTTTTATCCATCGGGCCAGTCCATGTCTCTTGAGTGGGGAATTCAATCCATTCACATTTAATGAGAGAACTGATAAGCGAGACAGATTGCTGTTCCTCATGTTGGGTTGAATTTCATTGATCTGTTTTCTCTCTTGAGCCATTATGATAACTGTGTTTTCATATTTATCTCTTGATTAGTGTTACATTCGAAGGTCCTTCTTGTGCTGGACCACGTGTAACTCTGTTTTGAATACTTCTTGGAAAGCTGCTCTTGTCTTGGTGAATTCTCTGAGTTTTTGTTTATCTGAGAATGTCTTAATTTCACCTTCATATATAAAACTGAGCTTATCTGGGTACAGGATTCTAGGCTGGGCATTATTCTGTTTCAGAAGAGTGAGAATGGGGCTCCAATCTCTTCTTGCTTGTAAGGTTTCAGTTGAGAAATCTGGCGTGATTCGGATGGGCTTTCCTTTGTATGTTACTTGTTTTTTTCTCCTTACAGATTGAAGAAGGGCCTCGTTAGTGGATATTTTGGTCAGTCTGATAACTACATGACGTGGTGTCTTCCTATTTGGTATGAATCTCTCAGAGGTTCTTTGAGCTTCTTGAACCTGTGTATCTAGAGATTTGGCAAGGCCTGGGAAATTTTCCTCAATTATATCTTCAGATACTTTATTCAACCCTTGCTTATTGTCTTCTTCACCCTCAGGAATGCCGATAACTCTCACGTTAGGCTTCTTTACATAATCCCACATTTCTTGTAGACTATGATTATTTCTCATGTTTCTTTGTTTTAACTCTGTGACTGCCTTATTTAATTGGAAAGTGTTATCTTCGATCTCTGAGATTCTTTCTTCTGTTTGATCTACCCTGCTCTTGAGACTTTCCACTGTGTTTTGTAGCTCCTTGAATAAATTTTTCATTTCCAGGAGTTCAGTTTGATTTTTCTTCAGTATTTCAATTTCTTTGGTGAATTTTTCTTCCAAGTCCTGGATCTTTTTTGTGGTTTCTTTGTGTTGATTATCCATTTTTTCTTGCATAATGTTCAGCGTATTTATGATCCATGTTTGAAATTCTTCCTGTGACATGTTGCTATTTGGAATCTGCTTTGTGTTAATTGGTGGAGAACTAGTAATCCTCTTTGAGGGCATGGTTTCAGCTTGATTCTTTATACTCCTAGAGTTCCTTCGCTGAGCCCTTCCCATCTGAATGAATCCTTAAGATCCCTTCTTTCAGCTTTAGTCTGGATAGGGGCACACTGTGAGTGCCAGGTAAGCTGCCTCCTCTGTCACTAGGGGGAGCCCTTCACATATTGTTCAGGATTTTGCTAGCTCCGCTGGGGGGGCTGCCCCTCTTCCTCTCCCGAGGTGGCTTCTGTCTCTCTCTGCAAGAAAGACAGTGGATAGGGAGAGTGGAGCGGTGCCCTCATTCACCCAGTGCCCCAGCCACTGCAGTTCCCGCGGGAGATGGTCTGCCCCACCCCAATGTCTACAAGGTCCACGCTCCACTCTCTCGTGACTGGGGAACCACTCAGTGTTCACACAAAGGTGGAGCTCTAGTCAGGGTCCGTGGACTAGGGAAGGGAGCCGCCCAGGGAGCCGCCCGGTACCCAATCGCTCCTCAGCGTTTAGGCTGTGGACCCCTACAATGGCGGCCGCCCGTCTGCAGATCACTGTCACTGGGGTTGAATGCTCAGGGACCGGCAGAGGCCAGAGGAGCCGGGGAGCGGGAGAATCCAGCCGCCCACCTATACGAGGCAGTTTGGCGTCTGCTAGAGCCGGGACCAAAGCAGCCCCACCGCCCACGTATAGGAGACAGTTGCTAGGTGCGTCAGCTGCGCACAGCACTCCAGGGTCCAAAATGCCTCCTGCCAATGTCTCTTCTCTGCAGAGCCCCACATCTCCCGTGGCGATTCTGCACCGACTTCAGGCAGATCCTCAATTGAGTGGGTGTGGAGGTCAGAGGGGGAACAAGATGCTTTCCTGTGGGGCTGAACCCACCCCACTCTCTGGTGAGGTGGGTACAGCTGTCCCGTGCTCCCTTCTCTATTGGCCATCCCGCACTCTCCAGATTTTGGTGATTTATTTCCCTAATCACCTCAGTCTTTTCTTGCTCTCTCTCTCTGTCCCACGCTGATTCTCCATGAATTCACACCACCGTTCTTGTGGGGAAGTGAACCTCTAGGGTTGTGGCAGTGGGAGACCCATGCCTTCCACTCCAGGAGCACGAATCCAGGAGGTCACCACCATTCCACCATCATTGAGAATGAATCAAAGGAGTCTTAAAGGAACGGGCTGAAAAGTGCGGATCCTGTTTCAGTCTAAGTCTGAAACAGGATCCGCACTTTTCACCTGCCACACACATGCCCACTTCTCCTCTCTGGGCATAATAAAAACAAACCACTGGACTGACAGAGGGCTTGCCCCCCCACACACACCACACGACCCCACACAAAAACGTCCCCTCCAGTGACTCATTCTTATGCTAACTGGCAAATGGTGCTATGCCTTTTAAAATAATGGAAAAAGGATGGTGGAATGATACTTGAAAGACTGGTTTTATTCCACGCTCCCGTACCAAGTATCGGCAACACCAAGTGAGCTAGGCCTCAGCATAGTTTTTTCCCTGGCAGCCATCTTGGGATTAAGGAGGCAGAGAAGTACCTTGTCACAATTATGGTGAAAGGTGCTGCAAAAATTGGCAAATAATTCTCCACGTAGTGGTTATTTCAAAAGCTCTATGGCATACTTCTTGGAACCAGCTAGTTACCTGGGGCCACGCATAGAGGGTTATAGAGAACCATGGTGGATTCACGGAAGAAGAGTCAAATGATTCTTAAAGGAACGGGCAGAAAATGTGGATCCTGTTTCAGTCTAAGACTAAAACAGGATCCGCACTTTTCACCTGCTGCACACATGCCAACTTCTCCTCTCTGAGGATAAAAAAAAAAAAAAAAAAAAAACACTGGACTGGCAGAGCGCCTGCCCCCTCACACACCACCTGACCCCACACAACAACGTGCCTTCCAGCAACTCATTCTTATGCTAACTGGCAAAAGGTGCTCTGCCTTTTAAAACAATGGAAAAAGGTTGGTGGAATGATACTTAAAAGACTGGCTTCTTGCCAGGCTCCAGTACCAAGTATAGGCAATACCAAGTGAGGTAGGCCTCAGCATGGTTTTGTCCATGGCAGCCAGCTTGGTTTAAGGAGGCAGAGACGAACCTTGTCACAATTATGGTGAAAGGTGCTGCAAAAACTGGCAAATAATTCTCCACGTAGTGGTTATTTCAAAAGCTCTGCAGCATAATTCTTGGAAGTATCCAGTTAAAGGTTCCCACGCATTGAGGGGTCCAGAGAACCATGGTAGATTGCCAGGTGATGAATCAAAGGATTCTTAAAGAAACGGGCTGAAAACTGCTGATCCTCTTTCACCCTAAGACTGAAAGAGGATCAGCACTTTTCACCTGCCACACACATGCCCACTTCTCCTCTCTGGGCCTAATAAAAACAAACCGCCAGACTGAAAGATGCCCTGACCCCCAAACACCACCCGACCCCACAAAAAAAGTCCCTTCCAGCGACTCATTCTTATGCTAACTGCCAAAAGGTGCTCTGCCATTTAAAATAGTGGAGAAAGGATCATGGAATGATACTTAAAAAACTGGCTTCTTGCCAGGGTCCAGTACCAAGTATTGGCAACACCAAGTGAGCTATGCCTCAGCATAGTGTTTTCCATGGCAGCCATCTTGTGTTTAAGGATGCAGAGGCGAATCTTAACACAATTATTGTGAAAGGTGCTGCAAAAACTGGCAAATAATTCTCACCATAGTAGTTATTTTAAAAGCTCTGAGGTATACTTCTTGGAACCAGCCAGTTTACTGGGTGCACTCATAGAGGGGTCTATAGAACCTTGGTAGAGTCCCAGCTGATGAATCAAATGATTCTTAAAGGAACAGGCTGAAAACTGCGGATCCTGTTCAGTCTAAGACTGAAACAGGATCTGCCCTTTTCACCTGCCACACACATACCCACTTCTCCTCTCTGGGGATAATAAAAACAAATCACCAGACTGACAGAGGGCCTGCCCCTCCACCACCCCCTGACTCGACATAAAAACATCCCCTCCAGCAACTCATTCTTATGCTCACTGGTGAAAGGTGCTCTGCCTTTTAAAATAATGGAGAAAGGATGGTGGAATGATACTTAAAAGAGTGGTCTCTTGCCAGGCTCCAATACCAAGTATCAGCAACACCAAGTTAGCTAGGCCTCACCATAGTTTTATCCGTCACAGCAATCTTGGATTTAAGGAGGGAGAGATGAACCTTATCACAATTATCGTGAAAGGTGCTGCAAAAACTGGCAAATAACTCTCAATGTAGTGTTTATTTCAAAAGCTCTGTGACATACTTCTTGGAACAAGCCAGTTACCTGTGCCCACGCATAGAGGGGTCTAAGACTGAAACAGGATCCACACTTTTCAACTGCCACACACATGCCCACTTCTCCTCTCTGGGGATAATATATACAAACCACCATACTGACAGATGGTCTGCCTCCCACCACCCCCCCAACCCCACACGAAAACCTACCCTCCAGGGACTGATCCTTATGCTAAATGGTGAAAGGTGTTCTGCTTTTGTAAATAATGGAAAAAGGATGGTGCAATGATACTTAGAAGAATGGCTTCTTGCCAGG